>NC_064435.1:56939133-57144133 GCF_023343835.1 Lagopus muta | reverse complement strand
CCGAGCCCCGGCTGCGGGAGGGAGGGAGGAAGGAAGGAAGGAAGGAAGGAAGGGAGGGAGGGAGGGGCGGCCCCGCCGCGGCGCCGCAGGCGGGCATGATTTGGAGGCGGGCGCCGCGCTGCTGGTGGCGGCGGGCGGCCCCGGGCCCCGCCTGCTCGGCGGCGGGCGGCGGGCGGCCCATCCTGGACATGTCGTATTCCCGGCACTTCCTGGACTTCCAGGGCTCGTCCATCCCCAGCGCCATGAAGAAGCTGGTAGTGACAGCGCTCAGCCCCGACTTCCGCCAGGCGGTCACCCTGCGGCGGGACGCGCCCGTGCCGCTGCCCGGCGACGGGGATCTCCTCGTCCGGAACAGGTGAGCCTCCGCCCGCCCAGCCTCTCGCGGCCTGCGCCCTCCCACGCGGCCGAGGCGCGCCCGCCGCCATCTGGCGACGGCTCGTTTAATTTTATCGCCGCCGTTCTACCGAGCGGCCGGAGCCGCGGCCCGCTCGGCCCATCCACGTGCGCGCGGGTGACGCTCCCCCTCCCTCCTCCTCCGGCGGGGCGGGGTGCCGCTGACGGCGGCTCCCGGGACGGCGGCGGGGGCGGTTGGGACGGGCGCACCGCCAGCCCCGCGCTCTGCCCACCCGCCCGAGCGCTGCTCGACAGCGGAGGTGCGGGGTGGCGTTCCGGTGCGGGGAGCCGCTGGGCGGCCGAGTGCTGTATGGGGAGCAGCGCGCCCGGGTGGTGCCGGGCGGGCGGAGTGCAGTGCGGCTCGGGGGTGTTGGTGCGCATCTCATCGATCTGCAAACAGCAGCAAAAGTTCGGCGAGGGTGCGTGTGTGTGTTCGTGTGTCCGTGTGAACGCACTGATAAAGCAGTATGGGAGGGATAAGGGCATTCCTACAGGAGCTGCCGTAGAGGCACTTTAGTCAGGCGTTGGCGTCTCCTCTGGGACCCAAATTTCTTCCAAACCTCCACGCCTGAGGCTTGCTGCATCCACCGCTGCCAGGCAGCAGTGGCTGGCGTTGGGCTCCTGCTGTGGGCTCGGGGCAGACAGCGGGGCTGGGCCATGTCACTGCTTCCCAGCCCTCCCCATCCCACGAGTGTTTCATATCTATAACTCTTTTGCACGCCTCAGAGTAACTCCTCTCTCCTCTCCCCTCCTCCCGCTGCTGGGGGGGCTCCCCGGGTGCACATCTCATGGTAACAGGGCTGAGACATGGGGCAAAGCAGGAGCTGCTCCAAGAACTGGGTTCTGACACATCAGTGTATTATGCACACACACACATGGGTAGGGATGGAGGGGAGGGAAAGGTGAGCAAGAAGCTCAATACTGAGAGCCCGTACGTATTGTATTCTTTGGGATTCTGTGGCATTCCCTTTGTATTCATCATCATTTTCTGGGGACTCTCACAGAAGACGGAGGATTGTGTTATTGAGAAGTGTGCTGTAAAGGCAAGCTGCAGCAGGAAGAGAGTTTTCTTTCCCCTTATCACTTGTGGAGGCTTTTTTCCATCCCAGCAGGATGAATCCCTGCCTTTATGTAAGCTCCAAAGCCAGTGGTACATTTTCTAATAGGTAGGACCATAAAATTAAAAACAAAACAATAAAGGGCTTGAGTTCCAAGAGTGCATTCGTGAATTTGTTCATTTTAGTCCCAGTCACGCCCATGAATAGTATTAATTGCTTTGAGCTTTCTATGCAAAACAGTTCTCGTTCACCACAATAAAATGTGGCTCGGGACTTATGGGAATGAGAAACTAAAATATGCCGAGTCCCTATGTGGATAGACACTTGAAAGTGAGGTGCTCTTAAGTGGAACTTTTTCCCTCTTCTCCTTTGGAGAAAAAACTAAGCCAGCAGTTTTGGGTGGTGTGTTCTTTTTTTTTTTTTTTTTTTTTTTTTTTCCAAAAGAAGAAAGAATCCATCCTTTCTCGTTTTGAAGCATTTCTTTCTAATGTAAACTGATTTAAAGCAATACATTTATTTTTATTTTGTTCAGGAGAATAAAAATTCCCTATGGAAGCCAACCTCCATTCATGTTTTCCAGGGTGCAGCGAAGGGCAAAGTTCCCTTCACTGCCAGATAGGGGCCCAGAGGGTGTGAGGTCGTGGTGCTGCCTACAGTTACGTGGTCTTTTTGAGATTCGCTTGGGGAAGTGGCACTTTTCAGTTCCAAAATAGCTTTAGTGTCTCACTGTTGGGATGGCGGATATGAGAAAAGTTTATGGAAGAAAAGGAGCAAGAGGGGCTGAGAAAGTTTTTGAACCAGTGGATCACAGTGGGGAAAGGGGAGGACTGCCGCTGCCGAGTGGTTGGTCTAAATAATGTTTTCCTTGCGTGGCACTGCCCTTGATGGCTTTGTTTTGTCTGCAGTGCGTGCCGTGGGGCTGCTTTAGGTGTCTTGTGCTTTGTTGTGATATAGAAGCAGCGTTCCCCATCGCAGTGCACTGTGTCTTCAAACTAAAAGAGGGTTCAGCATTGCTGAGCAGAAATAAGATGTGTAACTCAATGTGCAGAATTATGTTGGGAAAAGCCCATCTCCAGCTTTTTTTCTTTTTTTCTTTTTTTTTTTAATTTTTATTTCTGCCTCCTCAGGTTTACAGCTTGCAATGCTGAAGTAATTTAGAAATTCCTAAATTAAAAACTGTTTTAAGTGAGAGATTAAAACGGGACAATGTGGACGATTCGAAGGGAGTCTTCCAGCCCAGAGTGCTCGCAGTAATGGTAACTTCTGTGCTCCGCTTTTTAGAAGTTAGCAAACCGATCTTCAACTTGTACGCGCTGCTCGTTCCTACTTTTAAATGCAAAATAAGAAACTGTGGGCGCATCCCGCCGCCTCCTCCGTGCCGGCCGCGGTGACGAAGCAAATGAGGCAACGCGCTTTAATCCAGCCGCCGCGCGCGGGAAGCGGAGCGCCGGAGCGACCGGCACCGCGCTGCTCCGCGCTTCATCCGACAAAGGGGAGTTGAGCAAAGCAGGGGGCGGGCCGCGCCGAGGGCAGCGCGGGGACGGCTCCGCGGAGAGCCCGGCGGGCGGGCAGCCTCTCTTCCCTCTCCGGAGCCGCGCGGGGAGGTTTCGGCCTCCGCCGGCGGTTTACCTGCCCCGGAGCGGCGCGTGCTGAGCGCGGAGCAGGAGGCGCCGGCGGCGCCCAGCCTCGCGGGGCTCCCGCCGTGCGACGGAGGCGGAGGTCCCCGTGCTGTAGGGAGCGAGGGGAAGCAGAGCACGCGGCGCGCTCCGCCGCCCGCAGCGCGCGCGCGTTTCATTGGAGCCCGTGGCGAACAGCGGCAGCGGGAAGCGCGGGGCTTCCGCACTGCTGCAGCCTCTGCGCCGTACCGAGCGCATTTCTCAGGCTGTCACGTCCACGTGTAGCAGCGGCCCAGGCGGCTTCTCATTGCGCGCGTTTCTTTTTGACGTTTTCTGCTCAGTAGAATCCTCCCTACTCTCTCTCCCTCTGCCTGTACGAAGACGCTTTGCTTTTTGTAAAGAGCGGCGTTGCTGAAACACCCTCTGCGGTTAAGCTAGATCGTATCTTTCAGGCGGCATCCCCAAGTGCTTAGCGGAGTTGTGAGGCTGTCCGTCCTTTGTAAAAAATACAAAGGTCGGCACCATTTTCACCTGTTAGGGGTCAGCGGCACTCGCCGGCCTCACAGTTGCAGTCCTTCTGCGCAAGGTGGTTTCGCTGCGTGGCACGTCATTTATATCAGGAGAAATACGTCGTTGACATCAGCTGCATCAAAAGGCAAATTTGCTGTAGTGACTCCATCAATTAAAAAGTACTTGCCCACAGTGATGTGACCTTGCAAACGACATCGATAGTTAATATGATCGTTAGTCATTAACAGTATTATTATATTAAAAAATGTAAATTTGTTGCCAGAATCAACGTATTTACCGCTTTGCAGATTTTATTCTTCAGTGTTTTCACATCCTGTATAAAGTGACCAATTAAGTTTTTACCCATTCATTTTGTACAGAGTCGTTTTTGTTTCGGCCAAACGAGATTGAGGAAAATGTAAGAGTTTTCTTCTTTCCTTCAGCAGATTTGTCTTCAATCCTACAGTAACAGACTGTAAAGTACATAAGTCCAACGGAAGTAGTCTCTGTAACGTGTTCATTATTCAGATACACCAATAGTCAAAAAAAGTCCCAAACGCATTCCACAAATTAAAATTGAAGGTTTCTCATACGACTTGATACGGAATAAATCATGTTAATACATTTCTGTTTTCTTCTAGATTTGTCGGCATTAATGCATCTGACATAAACTACTCAGCTGGTCGATATGACACGTCAGTTAAGCCCCCATTTGATGTAGGTTTTGAAGGTGTTGGTGACGTGGTAGCATTAGGACTCAGTGCCAGTGCCCATTACTCAGTGGGCCAAGCCGTGGCCTACGTTAAGGCGGGCTCCTTTGCCGAATACACAGTTGTGCCTGCCAAAGAAGCAGTTCCTCTGCCCTCTGTGAAACCCGAGTTTCTGACTTTGATGGTAAGTGGCGCTACCGCATACATCAGCCTGGAGAATTTGGGAGGGCTGTCTGAAGGCAAGAAGGTCTTGGTGACAGCAGCGGCTGGAGGGACGGGCCAGTTTGCTGTGCAGCTCGCAAAGAAGGCCAAGTGCCATGTCATTGGAACCTGCTCCAGTGATGAAAAGAGTGGCTTTCTGAAATCCATTGGCTGCGACCGTGTCATCAACTATAAAACCGAAAACGTTGAATCTGTTCTGAGGAAGGACTACCCAGAAGGTGTAGATGTAGTGTACGAGTCTGTTGGTGGGAAGATGTTTGACTTGGCCGTTAACTCCTTGGCTACCAAGGGGCGCCTGATAGTTATTGGGTTTATCACTGGCTACCAAAGTCCTACTGGCATCCAGCCTATTAAAGCAGAGTTCTTGCCAGCAAAACTGTTGAAGAAGTCTGCCAGCGTCCAGGGTTTCTTCCTCAACCATTACTTTTCCGAGTACAAAATGGCTCTGCAGCACTTGCTTAAGATGTATGAAAAAGGAGAACTAGTTTGTGAGGTGGACCTTGGAGACATGTCTCCAGAGGGCAAGTTCATTGGCTTGGAGTCTGTATTTCGTGCTGTAGATTACATGTACATGGGAAAAAACATTGGAAAAATTGTAGTTGAATTACCTCACTCTGTCAACAGTAAGCTGTAAAAACAGAACAATGATATAAATCAGAAGAGAGAAAATGGGCACTTTATGCTTCAGAATTACTAGAAACAAATTCTTTTTTTTTTTTAACTTAGTAATGGATATTAAATTAAAAAGCAGCATTAGGGTGTTAATTAAAAAAAAGTTGATTTTTTTTTCTCTTTCTTTTCTTGGAAGTGTTTTAACCCATGGCTGAAGCATGGACTTAATGGGCCTGTGTTTCATGCTGTTGCTTATGCTAGCATGAGACAGGAACATTGTTCTTGACAGAATAAGTCTTGATGCAGAGGCAGATTTAGTCTGTAGAGTAGTTTGATAAGACTTTATATATATAGTTCAACTCAGAATTTTTTTTTTCTTTCAGCAATTTTGACTCCCTGATTTAAAAATAAAATTGATAGAACAAGGCTAAATAAAAGGAGTTGCATTTTAGGGAAAAAAAATCAACAACTATATTCTTGATTTTTTTTTTTTTTTTCTCCACTAAACGCAATAATTGTAATTTTGCATCATGGATCACAGTAATGTTCCTTGACTGTTTACTCAGGGAAATTTTAAATTATTACATGACAGTAATAGTGAGAAAACTAAGTTGACTTTTTTTTTTTTTTAATTGCCATTCATAACCCTAAACAAGTGTGGGTTTTTTTTTTCTAAATCTTTACAAACTCTGACATTATTTTCTTGCCTTTTTGTCTGATACTGTTAGTGCTTACTGCCCTGTATCTCCTTTAATCAGAATCAGTATTACAGATTATTGGAGGGGGATTTTGAGCCATGTTCATATATTATCAGACCCTGTATATTTTTTTAAGATTTAATAAAATTAAAAAAAGCTGTTTAAGTGTTTGTGCATTTCTTTATATCGATACGGTTCTTGGTGAGTAGCTCCTTTGCAGATGATTTCTATATTGCAGAGTTCTTTGATGATTCTTGCTGTGACTTCCCATAATCAGGCTGCTACTTCTGTTACTGAATATTGCTTCTGCAGAAGCCCTTGTAGAGACAAGTAGACCATTTTAAATCTGCAGTCACGTTACCTGCCACAAAGAGCATTGCTCAGGAATAGAAGATCTAGTGGGTGCAGATAAAAGGTTTGGTAAAGTTTTGAAAATCTTCATCACATAATAGAAATCATTAATGATGCGTACAGGGGGAATTCCATCTAGAAGTCTAATATTTTCCAGAACAAAAAAATACTTTAAACTATGCTTGCTCTAGATTTTTTTCCCCCCACACGGGAGATGTTTAAGATCTTAAATGTCATTTCAGCAACATCTTTTGAAATAATATATACATTTATATACAGTTGGAGAGATGGAAATTTTGTAAGATCATACACATCGTAATAAGCTTAATTATAGACCGATAATGTTTAGGGGTTGGAGGAAAAAAGCCAGAGTAAATTTAATTCATGACTGACTTTACATGACAAATTTTTCAAGCAGTGCTGGAAAAACTTGCATTTTACTCAGGCAGTAGAGAAAATTATTTTAAAATTTGATTTACTGCGTTCATATCTCTGCATTTTTGTGCATATGCCATTAGCATCCTAAAGAACAGTGTTCAGCAAAGCAGTGTTCCTTTTTCATGTCTGAATAGGTCCTCTTGGAGGATTTTTGGGAAGGTTAAAATGCTTTGAGTATTTGGTTGTTTTGTTTTGTTTTTTAACCAAAGGGTTGTTGTTGTGACTAAGATCTCCTGTTAGAAATAATTTTCCTCTTTCCTCTATAACAAATGTAGTGGCGTTTAGGTATTTTGCATAACAAAAGGATATTTTTGGCCTTCCAACTGAGTACTAGAAAGATGTGAACACTCAAATACGTAAAAGGAGTACTTTGAGCATACAAAGTTCTGTTTTATTCCCAAGCTCGTAATTTCTTCTTGCGTTCAAAGATGCAGAACCCTTGGTCAATAAATACAGATTAAAACAAAAAACAAACAAAAAAAAACAGTAAAGCAAAGCAAAACTACAAATATTATTTAGATCTGTGTTACGCAGTGAAGAGTTACATGGCTAACATGCCAAATGCCAACATCCACCCAAGTATCCTGATGCGCAGAGGCTCTGAGCATTGTTACTCCAATAGCTTTAGCTGTTTGCAGGGCTGTAGCTGTTCTTATAAAAGTTGTATTTGGACATAGAGCATTCTACTTTATTTTTAATATGCTTCTTCATATGTAACTGAGCAAAGCAGCTGCCCTGGGCTCCTTCACTAAACAAAATAAGGGAACCTTTGGAAGATCCACATATATGCATGTATTCAAACATGACATTTTGTTGCCTTTAATTCTGGCTTCAGGCTTATTATTCAGCGCTTTAATACTGATTACAGGGTAATTAAAAAGTAGAAATTTGTTATGTGCAGAACCTGTATGTCTGGGGTACTGATTTTGTAATCTTTCTGGGTGTTTGGGTTGGGCTATGGCCACTGGGGGGGCTTGTCATTTTCATCAAAAGCCTAAGTAAAGCTAAAAAGCAGCACAAGTTAAACATGAGATGGCTCTTCCTTGAGTGAGTCCAGAATGAAGAGTGAATTTTTGTTAAACTTACAGATTGCTGGAAGAAAGCATTATCAGTGGGAAGAGGGTGAAATTGTTTCTGAAACACATAGATAAGGCTTTTCTACTGAGATGCATAATAATTTTAGGTATGTAGGGGGTTTTGGAAAGCCAACTTTTCCACCTTATTTGAAAGTATATTCTACAAAGAGTTACGGGAGCAGGGCTGACTTTGAATAAGTAAGCTATGATGGATTTAAATAATGTTTAAATATTAGATGGATAGGAAAATGTGTATGGCATGCACACACTGAGAGGTTTAAATGATGATAGGACATTGAACATACAAGGAAAAGAAATACTGTAGAGTCACAGCAAGGGATTAATAACAATACACTTAATATGCTTGCAAAAAAAGGTGTATTAAAAGCTGTGTGCACAGTGGGTACTTAAATGATTAAAAATAATAATACATTTGCCTAGGAAGTACTAAGTATACTATATGTAGAGAGCAGGGATTTAAATAATAATACTATTAATAATAGCAGCTCATTGAGATGTGGTTGCTAGCACTACATCCTAATTTTACCTTTCTAAATGAATTTGCTACAGAGGAATCTGGCATTGTTTGCTGAGGCTAAGAACAGAATTTCCCTTTCCTACACACATATGCTTCCATGGAAAAACAACAAAGAAATAGATGAAGAGCTGGCTTTTTTCCTGAGCCTGTCACATGTGTGCATACGCACGCGCACACGGACACACACGTACTCACTCACTCTCTCCTGGCCTGCAACCCTCAGCACATTTTGCAGATATGCTTCCCACTTAATTGCTATGCTGGAATCTCCTAATACCTTTTTGAATTGGTTAGATTTCTACCCTGCAATAGTTTGTTACATATTTGTTCACGTGCAGATGTACAAACGTATTAAAAAAAATGCATATGTTTCATAAGCAGACATCATTTTCTCCCATGTCAGATAAATAATTAACAGAGTCTCAAGGAAAAGTTTGCTGCAGTGTTTGCAGATAGTACGTGTATTCTTACTTCTGTCTGAGGAGTAAAGAAATTCCACTGCTGAATAGCTGTTAGTATCTATTTTACAAGATTTACTCATTTTCAGGTACCTAATGTAGCTGCTAGCATGCATGCACAACAATACAATTTATATGGTAAATGGAACCAAATAATGGCTTCACTGAATGTTATGGCTGCACTGAAGGGAAATGTCACGGTAAATAGCTGCCAAATTATGGATCATGCCGAAGTGTCACAACTGCACTAAAGACAAATAGCACTAGAGGCTATTGCCACTATGACGCTTTTGAGTTATGAAGAAGAGGAGCAGCCTGATGTGAGCCTCTTTGTGTCCTCATTATAGCAAAGGGTTACTGGTGCGGCGTTCAGGGAAACCTAGTTCTACGTGGTGGCTAGTTATTAATCTGTTCTTTTCCAGCCTAACAGCTGTAGCAAAGGAGAGAGTCTTTCCTTGCTTTAGAAATACATATACACACACAAACAAAGAAAAACCTGCAGGTTTTATGAATGTAAATGCATACGGGAAATGACTGGTAATGGAAAAATGTTGTAATAAAATAATCTAATCAAAGAATATTATTAAATTTAACATCGTATGTGTCTGAAAGCTTTAGTTGCTTCTTATGCAGATAGATGTGTGAAATATAAGCAATAATGCACTTTCTCTCTTTGTAAAGACTTGAGTAGTAAGGACATTACCAACTAAATTGCTTCTTCTAAACTGAAGTGTGTCCCGGTTTCTTTCATTTTAATGGGAGGGTAATAAAGATGAAAGACTAACATTTTAACTGATGGATCCCTTAAGCTACAGAATCAAAATTTATTATGTTTTGAGGGAATATGCTAAATCCTGAAGTGTGGAGAGAAGCAGGGAAACCCCAGGTAAAATAAAAGCAAAGTAACTTTTTTTTTTTTTTTTTTTTTTTTTTTTTTAAATGGTACACTTTCCTGAATGGAAAACCATTTGGTGCTCTTACTTAAGCTGAGAAAACAATATTATTCTATCTTTGGGGCAAAAAGAAAAAAAAAAAAAAAAAAAAAAAGGAAGAAGGATGTTTTTTGGGGAAAAAAAAAGGCATTTGAAAATGGAGGCCCATAGCTCAGCAAGTGGCCTCGTCTTTTCTAGGCTCACTTTTCAAAGCCTGCCTGCGGTGTTCAGGGGAGTGAGTTTGATGCTCTGCACACTATTGTACATGCCACAAACGCACCATCCATAATACAGCACAATTGTCAGTCGCTGTTTTACAGAGGGGCCAGGGCTGAACAATCATGGTGGATAAATTACTTTTCTATTCTACAGCAAGTGGCCTTCCTACCATGTGAAGCTTAAGGTCATTGGCAGGGCAGTGAGGGGGAAGCTTATATATTAGTTAACTCTAATGCACTAATAGTGTTCAGACAGAAGAAGTATACCAATTAATTACAGTTAGGTTTGCTCTTGGAGATGGGGGAGATGACTTGAAGAGCTACTGTGTTGAGATACGTTTTTGTATATGTATATATGCACATATTTTTATGTATACGTATGTACATAACTGAATGTATTTTGCTTTTTTTTGCTAATACCTCCAAATAAATAGCTGTGCCTACATTGCTACTTTTCTTTTTTCCTCTAGTACATTCATTAAAGTCTTTAATATTCATCATTGCAGGAGTCAGGATTTCAGGAACCAGAAAATATTCCTTAAAAGATTTTTGAACCATAACAGCACATTCTACTTACAATTTCTACAGTGTAGTCTAGAGAGAGGGAAAAAAAAAACTAAACCTGTCAAAAATTAGGTAGAACATCCTTGAATGGCAATTAGCATGCCCAGAATTTATTTTATGTACAACGCAGTGGCAAGTAGCTGCTTCTTATTAAATGAAAATCCTGTATTATGTACTTCAGGAACATTCCAGCTAATGAGTATGTAATGTCCTTAGTATTACACAGAACTTCTTTTTGTGTTCACAACCACAAGATGCTGGAAACTTGACAAATGATATCATTTAAGACAGATGCCTGCCTTAGGGACCTGTTTTTTGGCTTCCTGTTTCTGGTTTTTATTTCAATAACATTTGTAATTGCCACAGGATCTGTACCTGTGTAGTATTTTAACCCCTTCATACATACAGCATTGCTTTAACTCCTCGGGTAGGGACTAGGAAATTGTATTTTTTTTTCTCCCCTCCCCAGCTGGGCTGTTATTCCTACCTTCTTCAAGCACAGAGATGCACATAAATAAAAGCTGGGCTTTATTAGACCAGATGAAACTGTAACATTAGAGAAAGTAAACGCTTGCTGCACTCACAGTGTTTTACTGGCCCAGAAGTACATGCAGAGCAGGCCCAAAGAGAAAAATAAACAACAAGCTGTCAGGTACGGCCTGCTGATTCTCAGCAAGTCAGAACAAAATTCAGCACATGCTGCATAGGTACAGAGTACCTCAATCTCAGTTACACTTTCCCATGCATACTCCCCCCTTAAATTCACATTCTTCACCTAGATCGCAGGGCAGGGTGGTTTTTGACATGGCTGCCATTTATTGCTGGCTATGGGGGCCATTTTGGGGATGCAGGCACAACGTGGGCTGCACGCCTGTGCTGCACCTCCCTTGATGCCACATCAAGTACAGCGCCTGCTGCAGGACAGTGGTAGTTCTCAACTCCCCAGGCACTCAGCACAGAGCCTGGCAGACCTCACGGACTGGGCAGCCCAGGGTATTTAGTGGCAGTATTAGCATTTTGGTCCTGAGAAAGGATTATAGATAGGCTGTGCATGAGAGGCTTGTGTGCTTCTGCACAGGGGGAATCTTCATTAGGAGACCTTGCTAAACTCTCAGCAGTGCAGCAGTCACAAATAAGGGCTTGGAAGCAAGAGTTGTTACCATGCTTTCTTATGTCATTTTCAAGCAAAAAGTTACATGCAAGCTTTTTGTCACAGGACTCGGCATATTTGAGCCCAAGCAGAGCTGTCCTAATTGCATTGAACAACCCCTTTTCCTCAGAGCTAGGGCAGAGGACACTGAAAACACGAAGAAATGTCTCCGTTCACAGCAGGACCAGATCACCCATAGTGCAAACACACCCTGCGGGCCTTTCGTGGGAGAAGCATTTATCTTCCATAACAAGGGGGAGGTCAAAAGGATCCAGTAGGGCCGCACTGAGTCTCTCTACTGCTACAGAGCGCATCAGCAGAGGAAGTACACCAGCACACAGCCTCGTTACATGCTCCAGGTAAGCCATGCTGTGCATGGGCTTCCTCTGTGCTGCCTTCAAAATGATACCCCTGAAGGGCTGGTGCACAGGGGAAAAGAAGGCAACGCAGCCAAGTGCATTCAGCCACCCAGGAACCCAAATTCCACAGAAACAGGTTGTCTGGCATATCTGATTGCTATAGTAAAGCAAAACAAACACCAAAAAACTCATTTGTGTTGGCATGACATTATAGGCATGGCTGTTTCTGGCAGGCTATCTAGAAATTGTATTTGCATCCAGAGTTTTGAAAAAAAACTTTCATAACCTTTAAACAAGGATGATGCAGCAAATGTGTGGCTGATTTGCACTCTGACACCTATGTGCAATCCGTCATTGAAGCCTTAATGAGCGCTGTCCTCAGGCTGTGTGCAGGTCTTGTTTTGAAAGGAGTACAACAGCATGGCACACCTCCCCTTCTTGTGCAGGGTGTGGCAGGAGGTGCCAGAGGGAAGTGTGTCAGTTTTCATGTGCTCTTGGTAATTTATTGGGTCATTTGGCTTAGTAACAAGCTGGGAAAGCTCACTCTACTATCACAAGTGCAGCCCAGGCCTGCAGGTAACCCCGGAGCTGTAGGAGCTCACAATCGTCCATAATGCCAGACTGGTGGTGGTAGTGGCAGCAGCTGGGCTGCCAGATGGGAGATAAGGGCAATGAAAGTCCTGCTCAGAGAGACCACTGCAAAGGCAGCCTCTGATTTGCAGGTGTCTTTCTTTTAAGGATATCATTCAGATTTGCATTCACTGCATTAAAAAAACAAACAAACAAAAAACACCACAAAAACAAAACTAACCTCATTCCCACAGTTTTGAATTACTTAATACATTTTCTTTCCTTACCATCCCCCTCCATCTTTCAATTTCCCTCCTTACCTAAAAAGGTGTGAAATAATTGTAGAGGGACAGGCTGCTGGAAGGATTTCAGGCTTTTCTTTCCCTTTACAGAGGTATTTGGTTACCCTAATCCCACAACCTGCCTAAACTTAAAAGAGCATATCGAGTTTTGCCTATAAGCTCTGCAACAAGATTTGAATGAATTTATGGCAAATACCTATTTTGTATTCTACCACAGAAATAGACATTAGATTATTCTTCAGCTTAGAAGCTTTTTGTTTTCTGGGCAGGGGAACTGAGGACTGTTTCCACCTAGATGATTTAATTTGCAGCATCTTTGGTTCTGTCAATGGTACAGTTTTTTTTTCCCAATGAGGCTACTTCTGCATTTCTTCCTTTTGTATTTGTGAAAAGCTGAGATGCTCAGCAGTCACAAAATAGATGTTATGGAAGAAACGTGAAGGAACCAGATATTCTTCCTCTTCCACACAGAGGATCTTGCAGTAGCACAGAACACTTAAGCAGGGGTTCAATCCAGAATCTTATAGGCGAATTGATTCAGTGTGATTCTGTGAATTGAGGGCTGCATAAAAAAAAACATGCTCTACAGAAGAAGGTTGTGCCTAGATAGTGCAAAAAAAGAACACTGATGGTAGTACTGTGTCCAGGTGACTGAATGAAAGGTAAGGGCTGTACTTCATCTCACTTGAGTTTAACAAGTGGCAACAGGCCTTTCTTCCTGCACAGATCAGAGACCAGCCCAAATCTAACAGCATTACTTCACCAAGATACTGCAGCGAGAACAAGTGTCAGTGTCCTTGATTTCTATATATTTTTTTCCTTCTGCCTTCTTGGCAACATGTCACATTTTCAACTAATTACAAACACAAGGCGGAAAAGCAAAGGCAATTTCTTTGTCTTCCAGAAATGTATTCAGAACTTCACTACACATACAAGTGGCAGCTGTAAACAACATGTTGGTAGTACCTTCACTATGGCTGGAGGGCAGGAAACATTTTCACTCAGGATTGGGTTTCATTGAGTCTTCTCAGCAGATTTTGCCAGGATACCAGTAGCACCCATGCTTATCCAAATGGCAGAAAAGTTTCTTTGACAGCTAGCCATATTGCACTGGAAAGAACACACACAGGGTGGGGCTTCTCCAGCACCTGCACATCTATCACAGCAAACAGGAAGGGTAGAGGGGCTCCAGCTCTAACACTTGTACATCAGGTATGTGGGGGTTTTAAGGAAACCATGCAATTACAGTGGCCCCAAGAGCCTGTCTCACTGAGTGCAAGAAGATGCAATCCTAGAGCACTATGAGTGAATTAGTCTTTTTGTTCAGCTTTGTATAAAATAATGAGGGGGAAGAAAAAAAAGCACTGTCTCATCCACTACCAGATAGTTGCCCCGGTGCCGTGTCTGACAGGATGGTTTTGCACTGAAGCACAGGAGATCTTGGTACCTTGTATGCTTCAGCACTGACACTGATCTTCAATCAGCACTGCCCTGGCCTTCAAGGGAAAATATGCCAAAATGTCATAGGTTTCCAAATGAAATGCAAATACTGAACTTTCTGAAATTTACTGATGGTGTTTTACTCCTTTCCTGCATCTGAGCTATACCAGTGAGATGCAGTGGGAATGAAAGTTTCAGATTGTTGGCAGCAGGAGCAGAGCTCTCTGCACCTCTGGAGGGAACGCCAGTCACGGAATGATGTAGACTGGAAAAGACTTCTACAATCATCTAGTCCAACTGTCCACCTATCACCACTATTGCCCACTGTCCCATGTACTACATCTGCATGTTTCTTCAGCACCTCCAGGGCAGTGATTTCCCACCTTCCTTGGCAGCCCGTTCCAGTGCCTTACCACTCTTTACAAGTGGAAATTCTCCCTAATATCCAGCCTGACCCTCCCCTGGCACAGCTTAAGGCCATTTCCTCTCATTCTATCTCTGTTACCTGGGAAAAGAGGCTGACCTCTACCTCATGACAACCTCCTTTCAGGTCATTGTAGGGAGCAGTAAGATTTCCCCAGAGCCTCCTCTTACCCAGCACTCATCCAGTGCGGTGAGACACAACCACTCAGAACCGGGCCAGCTTGCCTGATGTCATACATATCCATTGTTATGTGGATGTAAATATTTGGGTAATGGAAACCATTTGCTTTGCCTTCAGCTGCAGGTACAAAGATGGGCAATGATTTCTGTAATGGACATCTCATGTCCTTCCCGCGCCCAACACTCCTCTGCCCAAACAGGGGAATGTGGTGGAGCCATGAATCCAGTCTCACACATTACCCTTTCCTCAGCTGGACCTCAGCAGATGCACAGTCTGGAGCAGACTTTGCTCAAGGCGGACCACATAAAGGCAGAGAGTGACATTTCAGTCTTTCACTGCAGAGTCATTCGGGTCACTCATTGAAATTATAGACACCAGTTCCAGTGATGTTAACAGCCAGCTTCAGATTATTAACCATCCTTTGGATAGTAATACATTTACAGTGCCAGCATGCAGAAAATTTCTCCAAATTACAGGGTGTCCTAACACAGCTGGTCAAACCACACAGACCTCTTGATGCAGCAAGCAGTGTAATTAAGGCTGTTTCCTCATTTGTACTTTCCCAGCAGCACTCAGAATATGCTCTTGACCACTGGATGATGCTTTTTGCAGCAGGCTATGAAAAGAGATTAGAGTGAAGGGTGCCTTAACAATAGCTCATTAAGGAGACCTCAAACATTTTCTTTTATTGCATTATTTATGTTTTTGTGATCATAAAACACTATTTCTAGGGCAAAGTGCACTCAAGAAGCTTATTGGCCTGTAGGTGGTTTCATTTGATTAGATTTAGATGGGGGAAGCTACAGAAAAATCTTCTACCTGCTACTTTCCTGAAAGAAACACTTCCACCCTAAGCACCCTCCTCATCAGGCAATACCACAGAGATCCACCAAACTTCATTAGCCAGTTCAAATGTTTCTGGGAAAGGCAGTGACCATTTTTCCCCATAGGCTCTGGAAATTTGTCTTCACTGCAACAATCACTGACATCCCTGGTGGGATCCATTTTTTAACGTAATGACCTTCTGCAAGCAAGTAAACATGTATGGAATCAACCAAACATTTAGATTTCTGTGGAAGGATCATAACACTCATTTCACACAACAGCATCCATATTCAAAAACTCAACTGAAAGACAATGACAACGCAGATAATATTCAGGAATGCTTATTTCCATTTCTTGAGTTGTATCTTTAGTCTAGAACTACGTTAATTACATTCTTTCCTTCCATTTTTTTTTCCTTTATTCTCCCACAGAGCCACTCTATGCAATTCTGCTGGAATACATTTTTTTACCTTCATACAGATCCAAGAATAAATTTTGGCCCTGACCATGGAATATTCACTCACTTTCAAAACACAAGTAAAAGAACCAAAACTAATTAACTGGAAACTGCCAGCACAGAGAATTCCTTGTTTATAATAGTGCAACTCTGGCTCTAACTTTTCTTTCTGTCGGTTCTCTTCTATAAACATAGCACTAATGGTTAATACAGTTAAAGAAAGAAAAAAAAACTACAGAACACAACCACCCAGAGCCCACAATCTAGAGGTCATGGATACTGTAAAACATTCCAAAGAGAACAAGGGAAAATTGCAAGTAGAGGCTGTAATGGATAAAAAGAGATGCCAGGCATGCTCCTTAGTGTGGAGAGTTGCTGCATGGATCCCTATACCTGCATGTAAGAATTAATTAAGAGACAAGACAACAACGGGAGAGAACTGCTCCTCATGCTCTTTTAAGCCCAGGAAGCATCTACTAAGTATGCTGGATGCAGAGAAGGGCATCTCGATATTAAATGAGAAGGTAACAATTAATTAATATGATATCCAAATACTTTCATTCTCTGGAAGAGTTTCATAGCTTAAAAAAAAAAAAAAAAGGATGAAGAATACAAAAGATTTGTGAATTTCAACATGATAGAATCAGTTAGACTTTATGTATAATTCTCCAGCTTTCTGAATTACAGACCACCAAGATCCCCATCCACAAATACAATAGGCTGGTATTCATCTTGTCAGTGATATGTACTCAGAGGTCTATTTCTCTAATTGATGGCTTCACTATTCAAGATGCATAAGGATAGCTATTGTTATCTAACACTATCACATGTTCCTATTGTTTCATGCTTTTCTTCTTGTCAGTGGCATCGAAAATATCCTATCTAAACCTTCAGGATTGCTAAAGGAAGGTGCATTATTTGTTGACTGCTCACAAATATTAATGATCAATGTGGTGAATCTGCACATCTCCACTGACATATTTAAACGTTCAATCAAAAGAGTGTACAAAGAGCAACACAAAGAAATAGTTAAATGAAGACTTTGCACAGAATTTTTGAAAAGTGTTCTAATGCAGGTGCTTGCTAGCAGGTATGCCATTGAAGTCAGGACAGTGATGCGAGTGTAAGAATGAACTGCAAAAGGGAAGGAGGCAGATGGCTTCAGGGTGTAGCCATGGCAGAGGTTTGACAGGAAACACTTCTCCCAGTACAGCTAAGCAGTGAGGGAGAACCCTATTATATGGATGAGTGGGGCCGGCAATGGCATCTTGTCATTCTAACTTGTATAAGTAAGCAAGCTTAATTGCTCCTTGTCTTTTCAAGATGACTTTCCACCAACAATCTCATTACCACACACATGTTTATTGCACATATCCAAGTCCCTTCACGCAGGCCTGAATGCAATGAGGAAGCAACAGTATTATGTTACCCAGTAACCTTGCTTTTTCTCTTTTTTACCAGATGGATGCAACCTGCCTTCTTTTTGTGCTACAAACAAGGTGACCAGAGGCAGCGGAATGTACACCATGATTGGAAAGAATAAAACCAGAGAGAAAGCAAACTGTCAGAAGAACAGTGCACGGAAGAGAAAAAATGTAAACATGACTTCTATTTACCAAGATTAATATGTAAACTTAACATGTTTGTCATGGAATACATTAATATGTATGTTTTCCCATTACGTAGATCTTTTCTTATATTACTTATTAGAAAGGGATATAATCACAATGATGGGGCTAGAATGTCACTTAAAAATTAGGTGATGCCCAGTCAACATAATACAACCACTGGAGTGTCATTTCTGATTTAGATGTAGCGATATCAGTGTCATTGCCGCTGGGAAGAAATTATAATGGCTGTTAGTAAGAAATAAAATGACAAGAAGGAGGGCCCTCCTTCACATATAATCCCAAACAAAATTCAACTACTGACTTCTTTAAGCAACTCGGTGCCATTCATTGACAAAGAGGAAATAAGCATGTTTTGTGCAGTTGCATAGACACAAGAACTGTACAGTAATTTTCCAAGCCCAAACAAACATTACTAGACTTATGAAATTTCACCATGCTATTACAACTAAGGGAAGATGTAGCAATGAAGTTCACATGAAGAAAAACTTCACATGAATTTAGGATTATTCTAACAAAAAGCACTAGGGATAGCAAATGCATAGGTAAGCAAAAACACAGTAAATGCACTTGTACAGCCATTTATGAATGCTTTGTATTGTATCTTCCCCTGCCTCAAATCCTTCAGCCTTGTCTCTGTGGCTGTGATCAGCCTTAACCCACAGATCAAGAAACCTTCCTACATCTGTTTTATATCACAAAGTTGTCGAAAATGAGCTACACAAAATATCATTCACCTGCTGAATGTGACTTGCTAGTCTACTTAAGAGCATTCTTCACATTATTCATAATGTTGAAAGCCAGAAAATCAACGTTTTATTGCTAGCTCTAGCATTATTATCAAAGACCTTATCTTCCCATACACAAAGACCAAGAAAGAACACAATTCTTTTCTCCCCTCCCATTACAGAAGGGCAATTAACATTATGCTCCATGTCCCATGAACAACACAGCTCTGCTCTATAAAAACACAAAGCCCAATAGCACAGCACCCATACTAGCAGGCAGCTAAAAAGTTAGGTAAGTACAAACAAATCTGTTGTGTCTTCTACAGTGTTCCCAGCTATCCAAAGCTAGGAGATTACCTGATGCACCAAGTCCTTCTTAAAGGAGAAAACTTACAAACTTATTCATTTAGGACCTCCAAAAATCATTTGACAGGTCGGGGAACAAAGAAAAGCAACAATACTACCTTGCACCACACACTTCTAATGTATCTGTCGAGACAGAGTTCAAAAAACAACACAAGGGCAAATACTTACCTTTTCTAGAGGCCAGTGAAGTCTCAAGAGGGGACAACCTTCAAACGGAGCTCTACTCCCTTGGCTGCTAATCATTAAGTGACAGTGAGGAGTCTACTCCTTCTGGTCATTGAGGTGGATTGCTTGTACCTGTGCACCGTAGGTTAGCCATGGCTTCTCACCTGGTACTCAATCACTGGTTCAGGCCATGACCTAGCAATCCCCATACACAAGATTACATTTAGATTCATTAAATCATTAAAAGATAAAATAAAAATACAGTCAGTATAAGTCTACCTATCCTTTTGTTATCATAGTTAGGTTTTTAGTTAGCTGTTAGTCACCACCAGTTTAAAAAATAAATAAATCAGCCTTCACTTGGAGAATAAACCTGCCCATTTTCAGCTGAGACCAATTTACTAATCCAGTTGTATCTGATGCAAGCAGTTCTGTGGATGGTTTACTCTCAAGCACATATAGCCAAAGAGAGCAGGTACAAAAATGAACGTTGTGTAATGTGCTTTATGAGATGTGGTAACTTAATGTGAAGAAAACCCTGGTTAAACATTTGAATCACTAGTCTAGCATTTTGACATATGTAGGATTTTCTTTTTAGTTGGTGGTCTCTCTTACTACAGAGCATGTCAAAGGAGTGCAGGGATCTGCCAACTCCCCACTAATTGCTTTGGCTCCTTTGCATGAAGATCATTTGTTGATAAAGTTGCTACAGGCATGTTTAGGCAACAGGTTTTTATGGGATGCCTGGTATTCTTTATAATGCAATTACTTTCATTTAGTATATGCTTTTTCATCTGCAGTGTTGTTCTTTTGCTGGCAAACAATAGCAATGAAATCTGTACCCTTCTGTAACTGAATCTTCCCCTGTGTTTCCTAGATTTGAACTCTTTCAGGAGAAGACTGACCAAAGAAAATGGCTTACTTAATGTTAAGTAACCTGGATTTCATTTTATCATAGTACCTATTTTATGTTTAGGAGAGTTAGAAGAAAGACTGAGATGGATCTTACCCATTTGCCATCTTTGCAAAAGATGATAGCAGCACTTTGTTATAGAAAGCAAAGATTCTGGACGGACCTCAGAAGCTCAGGTCTCTTCAAAATCAGGTTCCTCAGAAGCTCTAAGGAAAAGCTTTCCATGAGTTCATGTGTTTAAAGGCCCCTTACAAGCAGGCTGGGATAGTTAATGAACAACCACCATCTTGTGCCTTCCAATCTCTGCTTCCCCAGAGGAGTGTACCAAGGAGGCTCCTCAGCTCCCCAGGCATCCCCCTTATTCCAGCAGCAGCAAGGTTCTTCAGACAGTGTGGTCCTCCAGGTGTGTGCCCTTTCCTGCAGAACACACACCTAACAATTGGCTGCCTTCCCTACACCCCTGCCAGGAGCAGCTTCCACCAAATCTCCCACCTCACTACAATCTCGTCCTGGCAAATGACTTACACATGTGGCTTTTTTAAACCATAGGCCATAGCACTGTATGATTATGATTATTATTTCTACTTACTGCTGTTCCTGAGTGGGAGGCACAGGACTACCTGTGATCTTGGAGAAAAATGGCGATAAAAATGGATGGAGAAGTATCAATGTGATGAGATGAAAAGCACCTCTTATTCTCATCTCTGTTCTACTTGCAAAGAATCAGCAAAATACAATGCTCACTTATTGTTTCACAGCTCCCTCACATCCCTGATGGAAATAGTTGCACAATTTGAAAATCTATCACACTCATGAGCAGGGATAATCTCTGAAGTACATTATGCATGTGCGTCAGTCCAGATGGCACATGACACACTGACAAAAAGGGCCAACTAAAGGAAATGTGAAGTGGGTTTGCATCTGCAGAGAAAGAGCCTGATTCAGCCAGAGCACACTGAGGTGCCATGCATGCAGGAGAAGAGCAGGGCATTGCTTGCATTCTTTGAGGCAAGCATGTGGATCTTAAGTGCTTTGTGGGACCCAAGCCTAAACTAATAGCATTGTATTTCTTGTTCACAGAGAACAAAAGCAAACTGGTTTGGGATCACTATGACCTAGATGCTATCAGAGGTTAGCAAAAATGACAGGTCAGACCTGTCAGGATGAAACAGCTGCATCAAGCAATGGGGGGGGAGGTGTCTGGGGGAGGAGGGCACCCGAGTTGCAAAAGGAGACAGAGGAGCAGGAGGAAAAGATGGAAACTGTGTGTCCTGAATACGTATAAATGTGTGCGTGTGCAGCTGCAGCTTGGGTCATATCATTTGCATGCACACAGATTGCTGGTCATCTTCTGACCAACCTTTCAGAAGCAGCCTTATGGCACCATGATTCCCACGGTCCTAACGCTCCTTGGGTCCCATCTCCATAAATTACAGTGCAAAAGGACAATAACTTGTTAGCAGTCCCAGCCTTGCGTGACATATAAAGCAGCATAAGCTGGAGTATTTTCTGTACCATCCTGTGCTCCTTTTGTGGGCCAGGTGTGGCCCTACTAGCAAAATGCAGTGGTGTGCCAGCCATTTCTGACCTGTTTGCAAAGCTAACTAAAGCTAATTTATCATGGTAAGCTAATCAGGATGACAAGGTTGGGTGGGTGACATTCTCCAAAAAATCTCCACTTTGTTGTGTTGTTTTGTTGTGGGTTTTTTTTTTTTTTTAATCCCCTTAGCAATTTGTTTTCCATATAGCAAAGTTTTCTCCAAGAGTGTTCCAAAATATAGTCAAGGTTAACCATGCTGTGAGCTTATTCAATATTTATGATTCTTCTTTATTTGTACTAGGACTTTTTGGGGACTCCAAATAGTCCATTAATCACACAGAGTGACAAAATAGGCCATTTGACAATTTGTACAGGGGCTGCATTTTTTTTTTTTTCTGCTCAAGAATAAAGAACCAACTTAACTTCATCAACAGTTCCTGATTAATTGTTACAAAGTGTCATCCATAAATTTTCCTTCGATCTAATAATCCTTTCAGAAGACTTAACAATATCCCCAGTGATTTGGGTTTTATTGAGGGCTGAGTTCCTGGAGAAGCAGTGACACAAATAGCTCAAGTGAACTGAGACACCTCCGTGGACAGTCTTCACAGAGTTGACAGTTCTGAAATACAATTATCAGTGTGATCTGCTTAAGAATTCATCATCAGCTCCAGCCTTCTGAAGACTTAAAAAAATACCGAGGCATACAAAGAAAAAGAGGTGATAAGAAGGCATCATTTTCTTCCAGCCTCATAACTGTAAATTGAAGAAAATTATTTTCTTTGCCTGCAGCTCATTGGCATATAGGCAGCATTATATTATAATTTCATAAGCATAAATCCTTTGAATAAATTTCAGAAGAATAACTGAATTAGAAATGCAAGTAAAGTATCTAAAAAACTTAACTGTACTAGGCAGCAAAAACTGAATGCAAGTAAAACCAGCACAGGGAGATTTACTGTCTGCCTGCTCATCCTCTGTCTGTGAAGGGAATACTCCCCCTCTCCTCCCACCAACCTGATCCAGCTAAGGTAAATTTTAAGGAGGAAAAAAAAAATGTTAACTTCAGACATCATTTCCATATGCAGCAGGGAAATGTGAAATCTAACCCACCTCGCTGCCTGCTTTTACAGGATTTCAGCTATATTTCATCATTAATTAATCCTGGAGATACAACAGGCTTGGGGTTTGTCGTAATTATTGTTATTTGTTTATTTATTAGTCGTAAGCATATGGGAGATCAAAAAGCATCCCTCCCAACTGTTCCCTAGCAACAAGTCAGCTGGTTGTTCGCATAGAAGTTGCCAAATGTGCCCACAATGTACATTTGGGATGAAGCTTTCACCCCATCCCATGGCGCTGCCGTTATGAGGGTCTCTTTGGAGGCAGCAACAACTCACCTCTATTGAGAGGCCCTGGGGGAAGGCTTGGATGTATCTTTGCTGCTGTCAGGAGATCAAAGTTAAGCTATGGCAGGAGACTGGAATTTGATGATCCTTGATGTCCCTTCGAACCCAAGCCATTCTATGATTCTATGATCATATAGACTTTCTGTCCAATGTGGGCAAGAACTCGCTCCTCAGTTACGCGTCCTCCTTTGGGAATTGCCTTGAAATGACTCAGCTACATTTAAAATGGACATGTTAGTATCATGCACTGCATCATGTTTATTTCCATTTTACTTATTATGATGTACAAGGGCTGCTCCAGAAGTAATGCCTCCTATTTTATTATGCTGGCCCATGACCTCAGAGGCAGATGTTGGTGATGTGGTAGTAAAGGTTGAATGTTTCCACCAGTATCCCATTGTATTTTGTTGCTCTGCCACAGATGGCAGCAGAGAAGCAATCTGACAAAATGGCATTTGACATGGAAGTGTGTATGGAGCAAGGGTGTGTTACCGAGTTCCTCCATGTGGAAAAAATGGCACTCACTGACATTCGCTGACATTTGCTAAATGTTTTTGAAGACCAAACAGCAGATGTGAGCACAGTGAAAGTTGCACTGTGTGGGCAACATTTTCCCAGCAATTATACCATCACAGCAGCTATGAAACAATGGGTCACCTTCATTGGTGCAGATTTTTATGAGCATGACATGCAGGCTCTTGTTCATCACTGGCAAAAATGCACAGCTAATGGTGGTGACTGCTGAAAAATAGTGTTTTGTAGCTGAGAATTTGCTTTTTGTATCTGTTGTAATTTCCATGGAAATAAATAAGAAGCATTACTTTTGGAGCAACCTGTGTACAGGTTGCTATTATGATAAATTTTTGTAGATCTTGATCTCTAAGACTATCACCAAATTTGATGCAAAACTCTTATGATTTTGACCGGAAAGAGTTCCATACAAACCTAAGTATGAAGAACATAAATTACCACCCAAATTCCCTGAATTATTGTGAAACCAATGCAGCCACACAGAGCTGTGTGACTGTTTACATTTTAATTGACCTACTGGTGATTCACAAAGGCAGCCCATGAGAACTCCAGTCAGGGCAAGTGGCTGTCTATGTCTGTCTGTGACACGAATACATAGGATTGTCTTCACTGTTCGCATTTATTCTTCCCACAGAATATACCACACTGTGGCATCTTCATGGTACAGATCACAGAATCATAGAATCTTAGAATGGCCTGGGTTGAAAAGTACCACAGTGATCATCTAATTTCAACCCCTCTGCTATGTGCAGGGCTGCCAACCACCAGATCAGGCTGCCCAGAGCCACATCCAGCCTGGCCTTGAATGCCTCCAGATGCCATGCTCCCATGTAGGCTAGAGCAACATCAACATCTTTAGCATACAGAGCAATTTATAACCGTAACAGGGCACAGTGCTTCTCACCTTACACACTGTTCAAGTATTAATCAGTTACACCACACCTTGAATTTAAAGCAATTTCAACACAGCTATCTTGAATATGTTGCACAATATGGGCTGCTCAATCCGCATGCATCAACCTGAAAGACCAGAGGGGAAAACTCAAGATACAACTCTAGAGTACTGTGTGCTATGGTTCACCAGTGAGCTGCGGTATATGGATTGACACAAATGATGTAATGACTATATGGAATTTATGGGATCAATCAGATGGCCATTTTGACTAGACAGTAGGAAAATTAAGTGAGAGGGAGCAGCTGTCAGGCTCATTTTGCTTATCTGTGATCTTGCTGCAGCTAAACTAGTCATCAACATGGAAAATATGGATTTCCTCACTCCCAAAATTACCAGGAGAAACTGAAGATAGGGAAGAAGAGTAGGGAGGGGAGATCAGCTTTCCTAAAGAAACTGCATAAACTCACTGTATGATTTCCAAGGACTCATAACCCTGTTGGACCAAAATGAAATTTCCCTGTAACGCACTGATCAAGAGCTGCAACATGTTCTACTATCCAATGGCCTTCTTATGAGTGCCATACTTTATGCCAGGCTTTAAATCTAGTCCCTCAGAGACTTTAAGGGATAATTTATTAGAAAAAGAAAATCACACACAAAAAGATCAGTTTCTTTGATTCTTGGATTCTTCTGTCACTCAAGAATAACTGAACTACTTTTATCTTTAACTATTAAAAATTTACATTTTGCCAGAGACCAGGCCTGGAACATTTTATCCTGATAAGCAAAGCATTTGGAAGGCTCTGAGCAACTCAAAACAGAGGATTAGGATAGAAATTCTCAACTATACATGATAGACTTAGCTACCAGTATTGCAGCTGCTTCTATGGCAGGCCTGACCATGCAGTCAGCAAACACACTCTGGTCTTTCCGTTGATTTCAGTGAGATTTGGAAGGAAGAGGTTCTAGTGGCCCTAGATTTCACATTTTCACATGCTGTGTGTTCAGGATCCCAAAATTTAAGGTTAATTACCTAATTATTCCCTTCTCATCAAATAATAAGCTTAAAATGATCATTTTCCTGGATGAATCCAGGGGGACTTGGGAGCATCCTAATATTCACCATCTCGCCTACGCAAAATGATGGAGTAAGTTTTCCAGGCTTGCTTTTAATAGGGATGCCTGAAGGAACTTTGTGGTTTTGCCTTCGCAGTGATCATGTTGGCTTGGAGGACAGAGAGGGAGAAGCCATGTGTAGAAAGGCAGCACTGCCTCAGACCAAGAGGTATTTTTCTTGTTTGTTTTTTTGTTTGCTTATTTTTTGGGTTTTTTTGTGTGTTTTTTTTCCTCTTTCCGTCAATGAAGAGACAATTTGTATCCATCTCTCTCTCCCCAGACCTATGTGTTAGGGTAATGCACTGGGAGTTGCTGTGGTCTGCAGAGGAGAGGAGGTGAGCACTATTTGCAGGCAGTGAGGCTCATTCTCTAGCAAATTCGGTGGGTGAAGAGCTGAGCCATGGCAGAGTGCTTTCTCCTGCACGCAGAGAGCAATATCTGACCAAAGCGGCCTCCCAGCAATGCCAGCCCTGGTGGGCACTGCTGGGTGCCGCCATTTTCTCCTTGACACAGCCAAGCCCGAGCTGGGCACTGCCATTTTCCCCTGCTTGGCACAGCCACGTAGAAGCACAGGAACAAATTTTGGAAAGCAGAGTTCATGGCCGCAAGCATGGAATATTTGTCATGCTATAAGTTGCCTTTTTTCTTTCCTAGGCACAAATATTGTCACTTTTTCCATCAATTTAATTAGATGCAATTTATCTTTGCTTTTCTCTGCAGCATTTGTTTACTTTCTCATCAGGACCGACACAGGCCAATTAGTGTGGTGTAATTGTTTAACCTCGTCAGTGCACTGCACAGGGAGGAGGAGAGCATGGCTGTGAGGGAGGGAGGTGCGGTGAGCCGTGGTGAGGATTCCCGAAGCCACCGGCCTCTGGGAGCACGCCTTGCTCTGACACCCTGATGCCTTGTTCTCTGTCACCACTATCACCCTGCCATCGATTCCCAAAGCTAATTCTTCAACCACGCTGTGCCCAAAGCACTGCACAGCATTATCTTCTTCCTAGGATGTCCCCTGAAAGCAAAATCTACTGCAACCATAGAAACCAGAGGACTTAAGTGATGTGTCATGTACATGTGCAGGCTCTGTTTTCAGCACCTTTGCCGACAACACAGTGTGAGAGCCTGTAAGAAGGCTTATTTCATTCTTTCACCCCGTACCTCTATAAGGCCAGCATTGGCCACAAAATAAGAGACAAAGGCTGGCTTCTTCCTCTGACATTATTCAGGGCTTCCTGAGGGTCAGTGAGGAGTAGGTGAGGTTTGCAGGAGTCCTGCTGCTGTGAGTGGCTTCCTCAGAGAGGACGGCAGGTGAGGGAAAAGGCAATAAGCAAGGTTGGTACGGTGCAATGCTTGAAGTTGCTTTGGCTCTGCTGTTTGGCTTACACTTAGATCGAACGCATATCATTGTGCCATTCCATGAAAGGAGTTTTGCATGAGCCTGGAAAAGCTAGTGACTTTTTTCTTCATTCGCTGTGAAGATTGGAGGAGGGAAGAAGACTTCTCAGGTGGTGGCCATTGTAAGCATACGCCAGTCTTGCTTGCCAGAACTACCACAGCTACAGAAGAAATGGGCATTTTAAAATGAAAAAATAACCAAAGAGAGGAAGAAAATATTTTTCCCTTTCTTTTTTTCTTTTTTCTTTTTTTTTTTCCTTTTCTTTCTTTCATTCTTCTTTCAAATCAGACCGATGTTGTGATTAACTTGCATTCTGCAGCACAGTTGATGTGACAGTCAACCAAATTAATCCCATTATGCAAAATCCAGTTCACAAGTGGTTTTTCTTTTTTCTTTTTCTTTTTTTCTTTTTTTTTTTGCAAAATTATGTCAATTTCCCCATAAATTGGAGATACCATGTCAGTTTTCTGTATTGCATATAGACACTACACAGTGCTGTATGTCTATTTTCCTTTAATGCAGAAAGATACAAATTTTAGCTCAGTGGCACAAATTAAGATTCATAACTTTAATGCTGATGTTTACATGAGGCTTGTAGGAGAATTTTCATTAGTTTTGGAATTTATTTTCATTCTCTCATTTCATACCTACCAACTATGAAAAAAAAAAAAAAAAAAAAAAAAAAAAAAAAAGGATAAAGAGCTTTAAAAAATAACAAACCAGCTGCCTGAAATAAAAATACTTAATTATTTTGATAATGGAAGCATGGTTTTCTCTCCCGCTTTTTTTCTCTCCTTGTTCTATTTCAGAGGAATTTGCTGCCCATGGCATACAAGCCTGCTCTGGGCTCCCTGATGTGTGTGTGTGGTGTCGGGTGGCTGGAGCAGGAGATGTTTCCACAACTGCTCTCCTTTTAGCTGAATGTGGCCATGCAGTAGGTGGCCAAATCTGTTTGGCTTTCACCATGATCTGTGAATTCCCTGCATCCAACCAACTTGTCAAATTAAAGCCTTTCCTGCTCTGCGCTGAAGAACAGACGTGATGTGGAAGCTTCTTGCACTCTAGCCCTTTGTCACCAGCACGCTGAGCTCCCAACATCTGCTCGCTGGACTCAGCTTTTGCACCTTGTTCATTTATAATGCAGCAAACCTCTGCTTCCTCTGCCCAGGATCTAATGTGTCTCCAATTTTAAAAAAGAAAGCTGGAAAAAAGGATGTGGGGCAGGGAAGGGAAGAGAAATTGAGGCTCTAATGTCTACATTACGCCCTGATTTGGGAATAAATATATTTTTTTAATGGGGGGAGGGGGGGTTGCTGGATTGTACTTTTTTTATCCTAGTAATGCTTGCTTGTACGGTGAATTGTTGACTTTTTTTCCATGCTTTAGATTTATTAGACATGTGTCAAGTTGTCAGCCTCCTACCGCTTGCATTTGTGTCCACCTTGCAAACAGCAGGGAAAAATATTTTTTCCCTTCTCTCTCTCTCTTTCTCTCTCTCCCATGAATGTTCACTTCTTGGCAGCTCTGAAACAAATTCTGAACAGTTGCTGTTCCTATTGATAGCAGTAGTTTGATGTTAAAAAAAGGGGGTTTTATTTTCCCCCAAGTTTCTGACATATTCTGTCATATCATCTCACATCCTACCCTGATACATCAAAACTAAACCAAACCAAAACAACCACAACAAAAAAAAAGACGCAGAACGAGGGGGAGGGCACAAACCAGCATGTTCACACAGCTCCTGAGCCACCGAAGAACACCCGCCCATCTGTTCACCATTTCGGTCCCTTTGTTCTATCTTTATTATACGTATTCCTCAATAAAATGAATTCCTGCTCCTTTGACGACATTTCAACACATGCCTCTTCCTCTGCGTTTGAAGTGCCTGTGCGGATTCCCTCGCTCCCCTCCTGGTGCCTCCAGCCAGCTCCTAAGCTGCAAAAACCCTCACCAGCAGGGCTGGGGACGAAGCCTGGTGGACCAGCAGGACTCGGCCCTCTGGGAGCCCCGCCACACAGCAGACCTGTTGGGCTGGGGTGGGCCCAGTGCCGGGATCCTGAGTTCTGTGCTTTCTGGTGCCTGGTGTCATTGGGAGAATCCAAATCAAAAATTTGATGCCTCTCCAAGAGGCAGATGTTAGTTCTTCCTTTCAACCCTAGTGAACGAATGTATAGATTTGATACTTTAGTCCATTAAGAAAACAGCTAAAGATGTCCACCATAGCACACCAAAATGCATGGACCTGCCAATCTATTACTGAAGGGAGCTTGTGAGCAGGAAGTAGAGCAACTTTTTATGCAGTCTAGTAATGACAGGAAAATGGGGAATGGCTTTAAACTGAAAGAGGAGAAATTTAGGTTAGATGCTAGGACGAAATTCTTTACTCAGAGTGCGGTGAGGCACTGGCACAGAGAAGCTGTGGTGCACCGTTCCTGGAGGCGCTCAAGACCAGGTTGGATGGGGCCCTGGGCAGCTGAGCTGGTGGGGGGCAGCCCTGCACATTGGAGGGAGGGGGCTTTGAGGGCCCTTTCTACCCAAACCATTTTGTGATTTTGTGATTCTATAATCTAACTTTCAAGCAGCCCAATTACAGCCACAGCTATCCCTAGCTGTTAATACCTCATTTCTTTTCCTGACTCATCTCCTCCTGGTCAAGTCACGCACCTTCACAAATAGTAAAATGTCCTGTAAGAAGAATGGGTCTGTATTCTTAGCTTTCCAGCTGGCTATCTGGCAACCTTTGCCTCCTGTCATGCAGATGCATTTCTAGAAACAGACTGTCATGACAGAGGATCAAGAACAGCATGGAAATGGCATTTTGCAAGTCGCTGCCTTCCAGGTGCATCCTGTCAAGGAGAAACATGAACAAGGTGAAATGGGGTACCCCAATCCCCTTTGCTTTGGTGCATGTAACAGCAGAAAGAGAATTCAAGGCACTAAGTGTCATACCGTCCAGGATTCAATGGGTGAGCTACAGAAGATTTGTCACTATGTCAGGCAAGAAGAAAGTTGCCCCGTCCACCCAATCCACTTATTTTCCCTGGGGAAAGAACCCTTAAATCAAGGGCTGTCAGTTCCCAAGGAACCTGAACTGTCCTGTCCTATGTCTGGGTTCAGCTGCCTCTAACAATGTTCAGTGGCACTTCATTCAGCCATAGTCCAGCTGCCCCTTCAGCCCCAGGTGAGCCACTGAGACGGCAAAAATGTAAGCCATTGTTTCTCCCATGCAGCCTTCCCTGTGTACAAGGAACCACTTAGGGAAGCTCTGCAGCGTGCATGTCCCCAGAGTGGTGCAAACTGCAGAGCAAATGGAAATTACTCTGATCCAAACATTCTTCCACACCTGGCATTTCATTATGCTGAAGATCCACAGATCTAGAGGTAGTGCTTCCATCCAGAAGCACTTTGCACCCTCTGCATAATGTCTTGCAGCAGTGGCAGCTGTCTGGGGGTAGAGAGGACATGCCCATTTGTTTAGCTACAATTAACATTCATCTGCCATAATGATTCATCGGGCGATAAAGCAATGATGAAATGTAACTTTCAGGCTCATCAGAATACATCACCTCCTGTGAGGCAAGTCAGAAATTCCTGCCACAGGAGAATCTGCCAGTGGTGGCTTTCTCCATCCCCAGAGGCACATTCCTCCCCTTCCCAAATGCAAAAGCCTGGAAATGCCATTGCTGTGCTGACAGAAGGATTCATGCAGCATCTCTGTTTTCACTGCAGCTGAATTCACTCCTGCTGTAGGTTCAGCCTGTGTGGAATATTATGAACATCTCCACATGTACATTACACCCCAACTCATTGGCTGCTATTTGCTCTGGAGACTAAACATTCGATCTGCCAGCAATCACATTATCGTGCCAGCCAAAATGCAAACCTGAACCATATGGGCAGAAGAGGGACCCATTGCTTCCACACTGCTGTCTCTATTCTTATCCCTCCAGTTCCCTGATGTTGAAACAGACCATCTATTTCCACGTGATATTATGAAGCGGAGTAAGAAAGAAGCTATTTGAGAAAATTACTCTGTTTATTAAAAAATAAGAAGTCTCTATGAAAAATGTTTACCCAGTGTTTACCCATCAGACATAAGGTTTCATGCACAGACACAAAAAAAATGCAATAAAATAAATACAAGGCATTTAGAAATCTGTGCTGCAGATTTTGCCAAAAACGGAGCAACAGAAGCTCACCCTGCCTGAGGGGATGACTGACTGGCTTAGGATACCTCCCATTGGAGCAAGCTGAGCTCAGGGCAAGCAACAGGGCAGACAAAGGGAAAGGTATCTCTTAGAGAGGAGAAAATACAGTTTCATTAAACCTGGACTGTCAAAGTCAGCTGCCACATCTCTCAGCTCACTTCTGAACACACAGCTTGAATTTCTGTTGTGCAGAAAGGTAAGATGTAGCCAAGCCCCTGTTGATGTCATGCCCTGTTTATGTCAATTGCTAGCATCCCTAAATATCCACATGAAGTACTATGTTGGCGCACTGTGATGGACTGTAGTGCAGGGCTTGCTGGCTGCTGGGAGCCACTGAGGAAAACGTGGGCTGCTGCTGCTTGGGATGGGGGTCACGGTAACAAAGGATATGCAAAATGCCAAGGTGCTCAGCACCTTCTTCCCCTCAGTCTTTGCCATGAAGTTTTGTAGCAAGAAAGACTTTTCCTCGATGGGAACCTTTAAACAAATTGGAAAAACACAAGTCCACAGTCCCTGATAAGATGCACCCAAGAGCTGGCCACTGTGTTGCAAAGCCACTCGATTATCTCTGTAAGGTCATAGTGACCAGAGAAGGTTCTTGACCACTGGTGAAGAGCACATCACTCTTAGCTTCAAGAAGGACAAGGAACTAGATCCAGGCAACTACAGGAAATACAGCTTCACCTCAGTCTCTGGGAAGGTGATAGATGAAATAGTTCTGAGAACATTTTCCAGACACTTGAAAGATAGAAAGGCAATCAGGAGAAGTCAGCATAGATGATCAAAGGGAAATTATGTCTGACCAACCTGGTAGACTTCCACAATGAGATGACCAGCTGGATAGATGAAAGGAGAACAGTAGATGTCATTTCTCTCTATTTTAGTAAGGCTTTTGATACTATCATAAAAACCTCATGGAAGTATGAGCTAGATAAATGGGACAGACAGAATGCAGGCTAAACTGCCAGACCCAAAAGGGTTGTGATTAGCAACATTAAACCCATCTTGAGGCCAGTGACTAGTGGTGTACCCCAGCGGTCAGTACTAGGGCCAATAGCGTTTACTCACTAATAACGAATTGGATAGTAGGACAGAATGTACCCTCAGGAATGGCACAAAATAAAATACAGGAAATTTCATCTAAACACAGAAAGACTTTTTTACTGTGAGGGTGACTGGGCACTAACACAGATTACCCAGGCTGTTGTGGAATCTCCATTCTTGGAGTTTTGAAAAACTTGTCTGTACGTTGGTCCTGGGCAACCCGGTGTGGCTGCCGATGCTTCAGCAGGGGCTTGGACTAGTGACCTCCAGAGGCATCTTCCAGCATAAACCACTCTGGAGTTCTGTAAATTGCAAATCCCTCCAGATTGTCACGCATACAGAAAACATAAATCTATGTCAGAAACAAGATTGATTCAGGCCAGCACCTGGTAGTGGCTTTTAGCAGATTGTCTGAGACAAGTATTTATCATACATACAGAACAGAAGACTTCTGTGTAGACATGCAGACTTTTATTTCTTCCCAGTTCTTTAGGGCAAGCCAAACCTTAAAGTGCTTTGTGAACCCGGGCCTTGGAATGTGATGAATACTTTGCCAAAATTTCAGACTGTGCATTGACTTCCTTGGTCTTTGGATGAGGCCATCTCTTAATGATTATTTCCCATGGGAAAAACATAAAGCTGGAAGAGAACTGCAATCATTCTGTTTAAAACAGGTGAAAATTAATGCCAATCAGGTAATACAGATGTGTGCACCCACAAAGAGACAGAGTTCTTTCTCTGAACACAGAGCTTAAATTACTTGTAGCGGTATTTGAAAAACAAGTGAGACATATCACAGACTCAGGAGATATGCTTGAAACCAGGAAAAATTGATTTTTTTTCATATTCACTGCCAGATATTGCACAGTTACATGGCTATATGCAGATAGAAGACAATGTGCATCTTATCATGCCAGTGATAGATTCCACACTGGCTTTAAAGGAATAAATCATTAATTTATATCATAGATTTTCTGTTTACAACACAAGCTTTTAAAAATACTTCACTCACAGCTCAGTAGAAAGCAAAAAAAAAAAAAAAAAAGCCTTTTAATACATAGGACAATCTGATAAATGCTTCTATGCACATAGAGGCATGATTTTATTCTGTTTAATTTTATTTGCTTGCTTTTTTTATTTAAATAAGTAGTTTTGTCAATGTCACATTGTAGACAAATGCAGAAGATTTTAAGAGAAATTGAAAGACAAACAACATTTCTCCCTCTTTTATCTACATGTAATGACATATTTTGAAGCTCTGGTGAGCAAGAAATGGGATTCCAGCTGGTGCCAGCTGCCACTGAAGTTCTGTACAGTAATGCTGTTCAGCACCTGCAGAGCCTTAATCCTGATACAGGAGACCCCCAAAATGATAATTACTGCAATAACAATAATTAATTGTCTCCTTATTGTGGACCCCAAGCTCAATCAATATTGCTCCCTGACTGGAAAAAGAAGGTTGAGATATGTGAAAATAGGCATGTCCTGTTTTCCGTGGAATCTTGATGTAAGTCCAGTCCTTAAAAACTGTGGAGGTAACAACGAGAATCACGAGGCAGTAAAGGCCCTTATAAGTATTGCCTCAGAAGTAGGCAGGAACAACATTACTAAGCCCTAGAACAAATCATTTGCCAAGAAGTTTAAGAACTGAGCTGTGGGTCTGGATTGAAAAAAATGGTGAGCATTTGCAGAGCAGCTTTTTAGAAGCAGCTGAACAGGTCCCTGTGACTTTGAAATCAAATCCGATCCAAAACCTGAAGGACAGATTCAGAGTAAGATTTGATCAATTATTCTTTGTCATGGAAAAAAAAAATAACAACACAACAACAACAAGAAACAATGAAGAGCTTGAAGCTGAGGTCCATGGCTTGGATCTTCTTTATTATTTTAATTAAAACTAATCTGTTTGCATCCTCCTACATGCTTATTTCATTGCCAGGATCTGACTGGGAACATTAGACTAAGTGAATCAGACTGCTTGGTGATTATCCAGCTGGAATATTGTATTTCTCTCTTGCTGCCATCTCTGTAGTCTAGTGGTCTTAAGATGAGGCATGTGGTCCCTCCTAGGGCCCACAGAAAGGACGCTTTGAGAATGAGGTAGGGGCAAGGAAATAGAAGATGATATGCCTGAAATATTCTTCTCCTTTATCAGAAGCAGTCCAAAAGAGTGAATAAAATGAGTAATCACTGTTCTAGCTAAACAATTTTCTAGCATTTGATTGATGTTTAGATTCACAGAGCTGGGAAAGATGAGTAAACAAGTCAATTCCCTGACTCACGATACGATGCTCAGAGGCATCATATCAAGCACTAATGATTAAGTTAATTTAGTAAATATAATCAAGAAGAAGTCCACCTTTGCCTATTACCAGCAATTCTATTATTCATTAGCCCTTTACCTCTCACAGTTACAAAACATCGCCCTTGTTTTTTTAAATGCTAACTGGAACAAGGGCTAAGAAGGATCAATGCATGGGACCACCCACAGTGAATGGCTTTGAAGATTTCCTCCAGATGAGCTCTAGCAACTTAGAAAACTTTGGATAGCTTCCGTTTCAGAGCCATTTGTGAGAACTGAGAAAACACCTGGTGTTAGCTGGCTGAAAAACTGTTGAGAAGAACAAAATACAAAAATTTGCCCTCCCCCAGATTTTGCCTGTTTCAATTCAATTGTCCAAGGAAAAGGAGAGCAGTATTTATTTCCAGGTCAGCTAAAAAGAACTCTAGAAGTTTCTGCTGTGACGGAGATATTCCCACATCTCTTTCCATTAATTTTTTTTCCATTGTTTAAATGCTGCTTAAGCAAATATTCTGGACAACTGCTTCATTCTCTAGACTGTTCCAAAGGAAAAAAAAAAAAAAAAAGAAAAAAAGAAAGAAAGAAAAGCAAGAACCAAAGGTGTATGAACACAGTCTAAATAAATTAGTTAGCCATTTTTTTTCAAGGCAATTCCTCCATTGCCTTTGAGCTGTCTGAATCAGATCGAAAATATCCTCTTGTGGACATTGATGGCAGTTAAGAGATGTTTGCATGGGGCTCAAGCTGCTGAAGAAAAGAAGGCAGACCATACCTGTTTGAAGTATCACTTAGTTGGACATAGCTAGATAAAAAGAAAGTTGCTGACCATTTATATAATAAAGGAGATGAATTTATGCAGTTTGCATCAACTTTATGTTTTGGATTCTCGCTGTATCTACAGGCAGATTCAAAGGGAGCCATTGTCTGGCATGAAACAGGAGACGTAGTAAATACATCCCTCAAAAATTTCATTCTTAATGTATCAGTAGCTTTTCAGTTCATTACCGTGTTATTAGTCAGTCTTCATAAAAGAGCTATGCATCTTTATTAAAAATGGAAGTTCACATCATTTTATGTTCCCATAAAAATGGGTGGTGGTAGCTTTGATTAATTTCTTCACGTACAGTGAACTTTACAGCAAATTGGACAGTGTAATTCAATTCCTATTTCTGTGGATTTTTTTTTGTTGGTAGAAAATTGATATAATTCATATGTAATCGTATTGCCTTTGCAAGAGATATTTAAGAAATAATATCCTGAGGTAATGATTGCAAGGCTTAATTATTAATACCGTACTTTCAGGCACGACAGTGTGCACTCCTTTTATCAAGCTTGGCTTCTATCAAAAAATATTTCCTCTGTCCATGGCTTGTTACATGTGGAAAAGTGCATCTGAATTTTACATATGCATGTATGTATGCATGGAGCTGGAATGTCTGATATTAGCCTGTTTTTCTTTAGGGTAAGTTCTAATTTTTAATAAGGGTTGGTGACTAAAGGATAAAAAGAGAGCCAGCTCAGTAACAGGACAGAATTTTATGCACATATCTTCAGCAAGCTAGGAGGGTAATTTTGAAATTCTTTGTTGGAAATGGGGATTTTGCTGGGTTAGGATAACTACTGAATCTGTAAGAAAGCTTAGCTAGCCCAAATGGACCATGGTAAGAAATCCAAGAGGACAGTCCAGCAACACTGGGAGATGCAGAAGCTCCAGAGCTCCCTTAGGCTCTATGAGAGGTCTGCTTAGGACTCTTTTTATAATCAGATTATCCCAGTCTGCTGGGTAATCTTTAGAGATGTTGGGAACTGACTGTTCCTGTATTTACAGTTCTGCCTTGAGGGATGAAAAAGAACTCTTCATCCAATCAAAGACAATACAATATATCATTATTTCTCTCTTGTTTTATGTTTAAGTCTCTCTTGCTATTGAAAATTGCTTTCCCCTATTTTCTCTCTTATTTTACCTTTCTGTGATTGCTTTGTAAAGCCATCTCACTGAAATGAGGGAAAAATTTAAACTGCAGCTGCCACACATAGAATATGCATTCAAAGAAAATGTTCATAAGTTATGTTTTGCCTTCATCACATTTTGTATAGTTGTTGAGGCAAATCTCACCAACCAAGCCTCCTTTGGAAAAAGTGGAAACTATATCTACAATTCTTTTTGAAGATGAAGCCTTTCCCAATGTAATTTGTTAATTTGTTAAAGACATTAACCATCCCAATGGGACCCTTTCCACACATACACAAAAGAAGATCCACTGAACATATTTATTGAAGTTCAGATTAGACAAAGAGGTACCTCCCAGAGTACCAGAAGACAACCTCTGACTGTGTGGGCTTTTTTAATATAGTAGATATCATTTGTACATGGAGGTCAGTTCCATGGGATCTTATCAGGACATTTCTTTACTTACATTTTTTTGTCAAAAAGTGAAAGCCTTTAGGTGAAGAGATAATTTTGCAGTGATCTGAATGTTGCTGGTGAACCCATGGGAAAAACAAAGACTAAGGGAAATATCAGGCATAAAACGTTCTGTTAGGACAGTCTTAAAAAAGCACCAATCAATCTCTGCTATCAAAACTAAATGGAGGAAAAAAAAGAGCTAACTGCAAGCAGATAAGAACTAAATCATATTAATATCACAGATCAGTATTGACAACTTTAAATGAACGTAGAAATTAATTAGAAAGTGGGACATTCCTGAGGGAACAAATGTCATAGGTGCTGGATGAGATATAAGTCCGTCTGAGTCCACAGGGTCTCTCATTTCTAACTTATCTTCACGGGTAGGATTGGGCACAGCACTACTATGTGGAGGGCCCACTTCCAGCCTTCATCCCTTTAGGAGGTGTCATGCTTTCCATCCACACTCAAATAAACAAGAAGAGAAGGAAAATTTTAATGCTTTGAAGTTCCCAACTGTCAAATCCCATATGAGCATCTTTAATTTCAGTTGGGCATTCATGGAGTCCTTCCTCTGCAGCAATGCATTGCATGTCTGAACAGCACAAAGCTGAATGCAGATAAAAAGAGAGGTTCCATCAGCTCCTCTGATTTACTTGGGCCTCAGCTCACAATAACTAGGGAGCTTATTGAGCTCACTGGAAAAAGTCATGAATAAATGATATGATTCAAATAGATGCATTTATCATACTCATTTACTTATTTTACATTTTACTTGATAGTATTTTGAGTTTATATGTGCTTCTGTTTTCAGATATTAACTGGTAACTGTAAAACAGTGAACATGTTAGAATTAAGAAATATGGAACTCTATGCTCACCTTTAAAATATCACTTCCATCCTTCTGAGAAAGACCTCTGGTAGTGGCAAAACACCCAGGCAATGCCCACTGTGTTGTGTTTAAAGAAATCACAACCATTTCTCCTGTACATACTGGAATGTTAGGGTTTGTGGAAATACTTTTCATGATAGTAGCTCCTGCTTTCTGTTCAAAAGGGACTTTCATATGCTGGCATTTTATTCAAAATATTTGTAATAAGGCTAATCTAAGTCTTTGTTGTCCACTCACACCCTCCTGACAGCTCAAAAGCTCTTTCTGGAGTCTTACTGATCCTTAAGAGCAAAAAATCTCTCAGCCCCAGTCCATTGAGCTGAGCTTTGTGAGCTATTTCCAAGAAGTATTTTAAAGGCATAGAAGAAAAGCAAGCCAGGTGTCAGGAGACTTAAAACTCACAGTATAGGTCCCAAACCTCTACTGGAAAACATGAAGGAGGTTGAAAACCACAATGAGTTCAGGTATTTAAGTATAATTAAGGCCTTGTTCTTTTCTTGCATGTATCAATGCAAGTTAAAAATAGTTCCCTTTAAGCCAGTCAGTGTTGTCACTCTGAGACAGATCAGCTTAGTTATACCATCACAGCCCAGCTCATAAATCACAGGTAGGGCTTGCCATGCCAGATCAGACAATGGGTTTGCCACATCCTGTATCTGGTGTCTAATGCTAACCGATGCTTGCTGTATTAGAGGAAAATCACTGTTTGTGCAACGCTGCACAGGGAGAGACAAATTCCTTCCAGTTTCCTGTGGTAATCCTCTTATGCCAGAAGCAGAATATATGATTAACCTTTGATAAATATTTTTTCCTCACGTGTTTCCTGACTCTTCCACTCGGTGTGGCCCTGAATCAGCACAGTACTCGAGCACATGAACAATCCACTCTAAATCAGCAGTGCTGCTCAGCTTCCTAATGTTATGTATACATGAAGTCTTCTGCTGAATCAGTTTCCGAGTTGCTTTAAATCCAGGTATAAAGTTGCTGGTAGAAAGCTTCTGTACAGCAGCTCAGTATCACACAGGCACCATACAGGTACAGTGGTGGAGTATGTTAACTTTGTTCTTGATTTGTGTCTTATTGTGTAATGAACCGAGATCAGACAAAACATAAACTGTGCTGACCACGTTACACGTGGTCGATGCATCTCAGCAAATTAATCAAGTGTTTCCACTTGAAAATCTGCTTACATACATTATACGTTCTTGAGATCATTGCACTGATGTCAGCGCTGGTAAAAGCCTGCACACTTTGAGTAACACAGAATTACTGTAAGAGAGCAGAGCACTGATCCCAAATTTGGCACGTAGCAGTAGCCAAATAAACATGCAAGAGCATAGCAATGCCATGATATGCCCGGTTACACTAGATCAGGAGGAATTAAGTTCAGAGGGCAGTGTAGGCAGCACAGTATCTCCCTTGTGAGAGCTACGTAGAGAGAGTTCTTTAATGTGCAATGCACTGAGCAACGTGTCTAATATGACAAAGGCAAATAAATGTGTTTCATGTCAAGAGAGGTACAGCGAAGAGTGATGAACAAGGTAGGGCAGGAGAGGACAGACATCTTTAACTCATACCCAACAGACAGCTTCAGTTCTCCAGGAGAAAAAAAAAAAGATCATCTATGTGAACTTCTTTGTTTTTAACACTGTTTTAGAAGCCCTTTTGAGAGTTCAGCTGTAAATTGGCTATAAGCACTTGCCAAATGCAAGGGGAGTGGTTTCCACTTTGGTCTTTGTGTTTATTGTTTCTGCACTGGCAACAGAATTGAATTCACAGCAGCAGGAAAACAAAGAGCTCTGAGTTACACTGTAATTCACTGCTGGAGATTTATGAATATTATTTTCCTGTAAAATCCAGCATTTTTCGCTTTACTACTTGCAAACTGTAAGTGGCATAAAACTGTGTACCTAGCAGGATTTCCTATTGCAGCAATTGCCAAACATCGGTGTAAGAAGTGCACTACATGCACATGTGGTTATACAGTATGCATAAATTGTGTCTTTATGTTTAACTTGTCTAATCAGCTCACCATATCAAAACTTAATAAGTAGCTGCTTCTCATTTAAAGGTCTAGTAAAACTGCAATTACTATGGCTGTAAGATGCCTTGTTTCGAAAAGAGCATTAAATAGTTTTATAGATATGGTTAGAAGCACTTGTGTAGTTGTTTTTATGAAAGTGAATGAGTTCATTAATAATGGGAGTCAGAGACAAAAGTATAAGTTGTGAGCGGGGAGAAGCGTTCTGCCTTTGAGTCCCTTCCTTACTGATCGTCCTTGAAGTATAAGCCAATTCTGCGACCACTCAGAAAACTGGGGGGCAGACCCCAATCGCACACCTGGAGAGGATGTCATACAGGGGTAGAACTAAAGGATCCGATTATAATTTCTAGCTACTTACTACCCATCAGAAACAAATGAAATTGTCTTCAGTGGCATTACTCCGTAATTCAAAACCATGACCTGCAGCCTCTTTCACTAAGAGTGTCTGTATAAAAAATAAAGTCTTATTGTACTCATGAACTTTGTGAGCTTCGTACCGTGCTATGAGTGCTGGGGGACTGACAGTGCCATTCAGGCACAGTAACTGCAAATAAGGCACTGGAGATGAACGAGCAGGAGAATAGGTGCTGGAGCACCTTTCCATTGAATTCAAAGGGTTCTGGATCCAGATCTTGGGGAGTCCCATCTTTCTTATATCTCTACAAAATATGGAAGATGGACACGGCCCAGCTGGGTCCCAACACCCACATCACATCTACAAATGCCTGAAGAGAACCCACAGTGAGACTGGAACGGAAAACTTCCTGTCACCAGGAAGCAGAGACCAAAGGAAAGCCATTGTTTTAGATACTGGTTTAGAATAGACTTTTCTCTATCACTATGGACACTGTTGGCCAAATCTGTACATTTTTTTAAATGTAGTTTTCAGAAAAGGAAATCTCAGATTTACTGTAAATGCAGACGAGGGAAGAAAGAGCAGATGGGCAATGTTTAAGTTATAAACCTAAGGGAAGCTTTTTCATACAAAACTCTTAAACTGCAGCTCTTAAAATAAAGAAACATTTTCTGTTTTCCACAGTGACTCACTAAACCTTTATTTAGACAGTTGGTAAAAACACCACATCGCATAATTTACTGTCTCTTTTTTTTTTTTCCCCCTCCTTTTTTTCCCCCTTTTGCTCAGCTGCAGTTTAGAACTATGATGGCTTTCCCTTTAAAGGAAAATGACAATCTACATTAACGCATTTTGCCTTTCATTTTTTAAATGGTGATTTAAATGTAGTTTGGAGTGGGAAATATTCCTACTGAGACCGCAGCACAGCACCCTCTGGTGCACACGTTAAAGAGGAGAATTGTTTGGGGGTTTTGTTCAGTTAGTGGTAGACATTTTTCAGTAATGCAAAACCAAAAAAGCAGGACCCAAAATGCAATGATTTGGAATAAACAGATCATCTCACCCTTCGAACAACTCTTTCACCACGTGCCTTGCAGGAGCTCTAACTTTTTGCAGAGCTGCAGAACTTCCTTTGCACAGAACTGGCTGATGGTGATTATACGCCCCCCAGAAAGGCTGCTAGCTGCATCATGACTGCCTTTTTCCTCTCAGCTAACCTGATGCTGAGTGATAATGAGCCTCTTGCTTCCACCAAAGCGAATGGCAACTGAAAACACATTTTGGGAGTACTGCTTAGAAGAAACAACGTATTCTCGTGCAGTGGTATGAAGGTTTCTCAGCGCATAAAAAATACAGACTCCACAGGATTTTGCCAACTGATTGTGGCTAGTTTGATTCCAGGAGATTTTAAGCACACCTGTTTATTTCGTGAGCAATGAATTAAGGGTGTGACCACAGCATAGCAAACATTAAACTACACACTTACTCTACGTATTAGGGGAAGTTGACGTGGATAGATTTAAGTTTCATTTAATGATCTTCAGGCCTCCAAACTTCAGCTGTAAGTGCCACTCATGGAAGTTGCTACCTCCACTGATTTTGCTTGCTAGTCTCTTTGCTAGATTCTAGTTTGAATGCTAGACAAGATCAAGCTAACCTCTAGCTTGCTGAAACTGCTCAGAAACAAATGAGGCTGAAAAAAAAAAAAAAAAAAAAAAAAAGGGAGATCCAAGTTCCATCCAATATGGCTGCATAAGAGTAATACTGTTCTTTGCATTAAAAGTTATTCCCCTGAAGATTCAATGTGTGTGTGTATATATGTAATATATACATATACGCACACAACGCCTTGCCAGAGATGCTGCATTGATCCCCATAGGTCTCTTTTCTCCACAGCTATGTGTTTTTTAGTGTTCCACATTTAGAGCCAAATTCTGCCACAGACAGTGGAGTCCAAGAGCTGAAGACAAGAGCTGTACATGAATACCTCAAATTGCATTGCCTGTGATCATCTGACAGCCTGGTGCACTGCCTCTTAGGCAATTAGAGGATGACTTCCAGCAGCACTGCTAAGAGCCACCTGGGCCAAGTGAGGCATTTGAAAAATACAGAAAGTATAGAAGAAGGGAACAGATAGGTTAAGAAAGCAGGAGACAGTTTTTTCTGGAGGAACATCAGTCTGCCAGAGACATTTGTAAAACCAGAATTTTAAAAAGGAAGCTATTTTAATGGGAAAATAACAAATTTTCACTGGGGCCCATCTGGAAAAACTGATAAGTTTTCCTGAAGCTTGATGTACCCTCTCCTCTTTGTGAAATGCCATCCTCATTTGTGGAAATCATCAAATAAAAAGGGTTCAATTTCTGGGTAGAACATGAATATTTGTGGTACTAACATCTGTGGTGGCCTTTCAATTTACCAGACCAAATGCAAAGAACAGGAAGAATTGAGCCAGTCTAGTGGTTGAGAGTCTTGACAGCTTCCAAACCACACAAGGCCTCATTTGTGTTGCTTGAAACAAATTTTTAGTTAGAGTGGCTCCAAAATAAATAAATAAATACATCTGGCTCCTTCTTGGAAGTAGTATATCTAAGTTACGAGGCTTTTATGAACTGCTGTACATCATATCTCCTATTGGTTTGTATTTCCCAAAAGACTTCAATATCGTTCTTAGCATCTTGACTGCAGATAAGAAACCACAACAGAAAGTCATATTGACCTGAATGCCTCACAAGCAGCAGGTTAGGAAATCAGAATCCATTCAGCCTGCAGGTATGTAAATCCTCCTATGTATGGGTACTTCTGCTCACTGATTATGTCAATAATCATCCATTTTACTCTCCAAGAGTCATTCTTTTTTGAATGACAACCTGCTCAGAATTGATGAAAAATGGCAGTTTTGTTTCCTTTGACATAAATTCAAATTCTTCTAAAACTTAAGCTCTCTTCAGCACAGCTCAGGATTCTTCAGCCAGTCCTCCTGGTATCTAAGTCCTCCCATGTATGGGTACCATGCATTGCTGCTCCCTGCAACATTCCTCCTGGCCTCGTGGAGCATGTTTGAAAGACAGCTGATACTGACGCAGAGTTTGGAAGCATTTAATCTTGATGTAAGTGAAAAGTGAGCAGCCATTTCTCATGCTTAACTAATTGCACGTGCTCTGCAAAGTGAAGTGTTACAGTCTGGAGTCTCTGCTTACACTGACTTTATGGCGGTGTGACTCCAAATGACTCTATGGAGCTGCTCCAGTTTTTTCACAGGGAAAATAGGTTCAAGTCCAGTGAATGGAAATTACTGCTCAAGTAAGGTGGTCCAGCTGACCATGCTGTTTTCATTCAAAGTACCTAAATGCTGAGTTCCCAGAACCAGTGCCTGAAAATCTGGAAGTAGGTTTGTTAAGTGTTCCTGGCAAAACTGGAATAAACCCAGTATTTCCCAGTGAATATTTAGTCTTCTTCTCAGCACTGTGGGAGGTTTGAGCTGCTGCTTTGTGCATTTTTAAAGGGCCTTTTCCTTTGAGACACCTAGGGCAAAGGCTTCAGGCACTGATAATATCTGTTTTCCTAAGACTACTTTTGTCCATACCACATTAAAAAAGAAGTGCTTCTGTGGATTGCTAGTGAATGCACGGTCTACATGTGTGCACCAAACACCCATGGTCATCACCAGAGAGCAGCATGTAGAGTAAGCCTAGCACATAAAATATAGACTCAGAAATAGAACAAGTCATGCAGGGTCTGTGTTCAGCAGATACTCAGCTACTCCAATTGTGGTGGGTAAGATGGGAGCTAGAATAAAGTAGATGGTATAGGCAAAAGAGTCTACAAAACTGAAGTCTAAGAAGATATGCCTGCCTTCTCTCAGAGGTTAATTTTGAATATATATACACTTAAATACATAATAAAATTAAATTTATCCCCATAGTACTTCACTTTACCAGTCACTGAGACCTGTGTCTAGAAAGGACAAAGCAATGAAAGAAGCTGAGTTTACCATTGCATGGTAAAAGTCATTCAGTGCTTGGAGCCAGTGAGGGCAAGACATGTTATCCAGGTATGAAGGGGACAGCAAAACAGCAATGAGTTATTTCATGTTCCTGCACCATCCCATACTTTGATCTAATCTTACAAACTGCTCACAACCACACAGACAAACCCAGAGAGGGTTGCCATGCTGAGCATTGAGGGTCCAGAGGAACATCTTGTTCCTTGACCCAAAGTTTCACATCCCCCCACAGGGATGTATTGAAAGTGGCTCGCAGGCTCTGCTGCGAATGCCCGCCGTGCCTTTCCCCATTCACAGCAGCACTCTTCCTTTTTGAATGGAAATCTTCAGGCTGGTGAAAGGCACAGCAGCAATCTGCCTATTCACGCCCATCCCACTAACACTGTAGGGCATATAATTGACTTACCTGGGATCTTCTGTCTCCCAGCTGTCTTAGGTCTCTCTTGCCCCCAACTCCTTACACACTCACTCAGTTTGCATGTCTCAGTGGTTTAGAGACTGTCAGTATGACATACGAAGAAGCTCACGTGTCTTCAGGGCAGGCAGCTGAGTCTGCAGAACCTGAATGGAGATCAGCCATGATTGGACAGAATCTTGAGGAAAAGGGAGTGATAGTGTCTGGAGAAAGGACAAGGAAATACTCCAGATTCTCCCGTTGAGTGGAAAGATTGAGGCAGGAACATAGCAGCACCACACCAAAACAATGGGGAAAAAAAAAAAAAAGAACAAAAATGGCACTTCTGATTCTGCCTACCTCACAATTGATCCTCTTTACTACCCAAAAGATTTCATGATTTTTATTCCTTTGTTTGGACATTTAATCAGTTTTAGTCAGTGCTTATCTGTGGGCCAAATTATCTGAGTGTGAACTGACTTCTTTAAATCACTACAAACTGGATGCTTTTATTGCAGTTGGTACCATTTTTATTTGTTTGCTCTAAATTAATTAGTACCAGTGTCAGACTAGAGCAAAATGAATCATTCTTAAAGCACAGTAAGTGTCACTGGTTTAACTCAATTGGTACAAATCTGTACCTACCCAACTTAACTGCATCCAAAGTAAGACAGACCAAAAACTAAAATCAGACATCTTGAAAAGGGGCATTGTTCACCCTGCTGCAAAGTACATCTTCCTAAGGAAACAACCCGTTTTCCTCCTCTCACATCTCAAATACGCTGGATGGCACAGTGACTAGGTAGAGACCAGTGACAAATGGTGTCCCTCAGAGTTCTGTACAGAGACCAGAACCATTTAATATCTTTGTTGGTGACATGGGCAGTGGGATTGAATAGACCCTTAGCAAGCTGCAGATGACATCAAGTTGAGTCACATGGTCAAGACGATGGGGAGAAAGGGATGACAAGCTTGAGAGGTGGGCCCAGGCAAATAACATGTGGCTCAACCAAGGCAAGTGCAAGGTCCTATACATGGGCCAGGTCGATGCCAAACAGAAACTGGCTGGATGCTGAGCAGATAGAGAGCAGCTCTGAGAAGAAAGACTTGGGGTTAGTGGTGGTTGAAAAGCTTGGCATGAAATGGTAACATATAATTACAGGCCAGAAAGCCAGTTGAATCCTGGGATGCACTAAAACAAGCATGGCCAACAGGTCAAGGGAGGTGACTGTCCCCATCTACTCTGCTCTTATGAGTAGAGTATGCCTGCAGTACTGCTTTCTGCCCCAATATGAGAAAGACACAAACCTACTGGAGTAAGTCCACAAAAGACTATGAATATTATCAGAGAGCTGGAGCACCTCTTCTATGAAGAGAGTCTGAGAGTTAGGGTTTCTTCACCTAAAGATGAGAAGACTCTGAGGAGATTTTATAATGGCCTTTTATACCTAAATAGGACAAGAAAGATGGGGATAGATTCTTTTAGGGATTGTAGTGATAAGACAAGGGACAATAACTTTAAACTAAAAGAGAGAAGATGAAACATAAGGAATTAGTTCTTTACTGTGAGAGCAGTAAGGTACTGGGACAGGTTGTGCAGAAAAGCTGTGGGTACTCTATCCCTAGAGATACTCAAGGCCAGGGTGGTATCAAACAACTGGTTGTTCTGTTGACAAAAAAAAGCAAAATTGCTTCCAACATTACCTCAGCAACACCAGGCAAAGTATTTGCAGGTAGACCAATAGTCATACACAGAAAAGTTAAACTCACCCAATCAGCAAAGGGGCTCATTGCCTGTACAGCACACCCTCCTCACAAAAGCAGCCTCAGCCTGAAAGACTTTCCTGTTTCCATGACTGGCCTTTATAAGAGCCCAGTGTGGCTCCAGCCTGGGTCCACCCCTTCTGGTCACATGAGGAGCACAGGTGCCAAAATTTGCCTCTTCTCCCCAGGCCAACCGCAACTCTTTGCCAGGTGCTCAATCACCATTTCAAGCTGTGACCTAACAGTTCCCCTGCACTGGTTTAGTGGAAGCATCTCTGCCTATGGCATAGAAGTTAGAAGTAGATGACCTTTAAGATCGCTTCTAACTCAAGTGCCATGCTAAACATCCTCCCTCACACACTGAAACAAGTCTCTGTGTCTCACCAGAGCACACTATCACTCACTACTACTCAGGGTGATAGACAGAGTGCATGAGAGTTTTCCTTCCTTTTAGCAGACAGGCACGGCTGCCTCTGCTGTGCCAAGAGGTATTCATTTCACAGTGCTTCATGTAAACATTCAAGATCCTCATGTGTTATGTCAGAAAAACAAGCTTTATTCTGTATTTCCAGCATCTAATGATGGTGAAGAGGGAGTAAGAGCAGAGGTGGAAGCTGCTATGATCTGCTGGTTGAAAGAGGGCCATTTCCAACACTGCAGAGCCTTTGTCAGGCACTGGGGACTGACACCTTCCTGGTGACACCACAGTGACTGGTGTGACAAGCCAGGCCTAGTCATGGGGGTGGTGGCATTGAGAAGTGGATGCCATTTTCTTTTGGGAAATTTACCCCGTGGTCAGGCTTCCAGCACCACCCCAACAGGGCTGTATTGATGCCAGGGTTCAGCATCACCCTCCATGTCAGCCAGCACCACCGTCACCCAACTTCAGGAAGAGTTGTCGCTCCACTTTGCCATTGTAGCTATCCCAGCCTTCATGTACTGTGCCTTTGGCTTGCTGAGAAGCTGTGTCATGACAGCCTTGTGCTTTGTTTCTTTCTTTATTATTTTATTTTATTTTATTTTATTTTATTTTTCTCAGATAACAACACATTGCAGCTCACGGGAAGAGAAGTGGAAGCTTTCCACAAAAAATCTCAATAGCTTCAGCTGCTTATCCAACACCAGGATATGGATTTTAAACCTGCAACATATACACATATATATACTAGTGACATAACTGTGAAGGGAAAAGCATTTTACTTTCTCTGTTTTTTATTATATGTAATCTCAGCAGGCAATCAAAAGATATTCACCTACCATGGGGACCAGAAAACAACAGATTTGTGTTCTTATTAGACACAGGCATTAGCTCAGGGGAGCTCAGGAGTTACCCCTCCCAGAGCAGCACTTGGATTTAGCATAGATGCTCCGTGCACAAACACGGGCTTTGGGGCTTTTTTGCTCTTTGAAAATGTTTTGCCCACTGTTTCAAGCTCTTGGATGACAGACTTTGCTCTGGGGCCTGATGCTAGCCCATAGGCAGTCATATGTTATGGCCATTTGCCCCCTGCTCTCATGCAGCATAGCTTTTCTGGCCTTGCAACAAGGGGCCCTCGCACAACATCCTTTGGTGCTTATTCTATTTTTCTTTGAAACCCAACATCTGCATTCTGGCCTTTTAATGGTTTAAATGTGTGCTTTCTGCCTCCGAATTGGCTCAGTGCTGTGTCTGTGCCAAGTTGTTTCTGTTTGTACTGTTTGGGCTGTTAGGGCAGGACATCTTTATGACTGGCTGAGGGAGCAGCAGCTGTAGTTGACCTTATTGGACATAAAGGCTTGACTTTCAAAGAGTGACAGGAGAAATGCCTTTGCGGGGCAGGCTGTGAGTTCTGTCTAGAGGACAGCATGAGCCTGGCTTTAGCTATCTCAGCTCTGGGTTTTTTTGCTAAAGCCCATGCTCTTGTGGTCGTGCGGAAAAGGACACCTGATAGAGAAGTTTGGACATGTCTCTGCAGATATCCTTTGCATGCAGATGCAACCTTGGTGCACAAGGTTGATCAGATTTAGAAGTTGCTCACTGAACAGAGGTGGGTATGATAGCCAGCGTGGGCTGAGCACCATTACTGGGAGCAGCTCATGTCCCCTTTTCCACTACTGGGAGCAAATGCCTGGACCAAGCCTTCGTCCTCTGAGTGAACATTCATCAGTACGTGACATCAAAGCACGTGTGGATTCAGAGATCAGCGCTTTCATCAGGATGGCTTCCTATCACCAGATTGTAACCATAAAGCTGCAATCACACCTTCAAACAATGCATGCATTGAGTATATTTCAAAGACTGGCAGATCTGGCTGGCAGAATGGGGTCCCATATATGAATTAAAGTCTTTACTTTTTTCTTCCAGAAGTTTTCAAGAGTGTTAGTGACAGAAGAGGAAGGGAGGGAGACAAATTAAAAACTTTTTATACATTAGGAAGGTAAATGAAACAAGTGAATGCAAAGACAAAGAGATGAAAGTCATATTTTATGCTAAGCATCAGGCAGTAGCTTCTTATTGGTGATAGGTGAACGAAATCAGACACCAGAAGCCAATGAAAGAAATGGTTGTTAATACTGTCTTAAAAATGATAGTTAGCATTGTGACTTTCATTTTTTCCCCCCACTGATTAAATAATTTATATCAGAATACTTTTGTAATTTGAGTCTGTCAGATGGGAGCTCTTTTATATATAAATATATTTTTCCTCTCCTGCTTTCTAATTAGCAGGGTACAAAACAGAACAGTATGTATTACACAGGCGGAAAAGTGACATTGTTGGGAGTGTGTTGCTTTGTCCCGATTCCCAGCAAGGAGCATTGTGATATCATGCTCTGAAAGCATGAACAGCCCTCCTTCCAGCAGCTAAGGAGTTAAGGAGATAGATCAAAGCTAAAAAAAAAAAGGAAAATATTCCTTTCAGTCTTTGAAACACCGTTGCCACCATAGAGAAGAGTAGTAGAAAATTAATAAGGTGGTGTTGGAGCAGATGCATGACCTGCAGTATAGTACAGAGGGCAAGAGTTCAAATATAAATAAATATGTATGGCTGTGCTATGTCTTATTAGATAAGAGTGCTGTCTCGTAAGCAGTTTAGGTGCAACGAAGTGGCATCTGTAGTACTTGCAAGACAAGGAGCTGTACCATAAACAAGCCGACTGATTAAGCTAGGGATTTTCTAAGAGGTCTGTGAGAACTGGGAGTGAGATTAGCGTTTCATTTCTCTGGGATTAAGGTATGGGGAGTAGTAGGGGAGAGAGGGTGAGACTCCTGCAGGAATGCCAGCATGGTGGTTGTTCAGGAGGCAAAGCTGCTGGGGTCCTCATTGGAAAAAATTCCCCATGAACAAAATTGCTGTCTGTTCTTGGGGCACAGTCAATACTCCATCCCACAATGGTGATAAATTTTCCTTTTTACTGGGTCAAAAAATGTCTGTTACACAGCACGCAGGTTCAGGGATGCATTTCAGACCCAGAGCTCAAGCATCCCAAAGGCAGCAATCATTTGGGCCTGACAGACACAGGCTGACAGCAACGGGTGCAGACTGCAGCCTTCCCCAAGATCATTTGAGGAAGTTCAGACCATTTTGTGGCCAGAGCTATTTCCGATGAGTCTGACAAAAGTAATTTCATAGTCATTTCTATTTTAGAGCAGTCGGAGGCTAATTTGAAAGTTATATTAAAAAACATACAGATTTTATCTCAATTAGAGCTTAACGCATTTTTTTTGTCTGGTGGACTTGGAAAAAGAAAGTAAGCATCATTTGAGATTGAACTGAACTGATTAGAATTCTCTTAAGAAAGAAAATAGACAGACAAAATACAGATTATCATTATTCATCATTCACAAATAAACTTCATCTCGTTTTTTTCCACTTGAGTTGACTTCCCCACTATTTTTCAGCCAAATATTTCCCAAATAGTTCCAGTGACCCACAAGAAGCATTTTTCACAAGATGAATTTGTCTGCTGCAGAAGCTCATTCATCCCAAGGCGCAATCCTGGAAGGCCATGGGCAAGGCTTGTCAAGCAATTTGGAAACAAATGTAGGCAAAAGATTGAGTCAGCTCTGCAAAAGCTACGACCCTTCCCACTGCACCTCACTTCAGTAGTTTTGTAGAGGGGGAATTAGTGACATCAATAAGCCACGGGAGTAAAGCTTGTGTGGTTTGTACATGTCACCAGAACCCCTACAGAAAAATACAGCTTTATAATATGTACAATTTCGGTTTAGTTTATTATTTATAATACCTGGGTACCAACAAAAAAGCTCAGACACTAATGCAAAGTTTTTAATTTCTTAGTGCGTTGACATCACTTACTGTCTTTCTCGATGTATTTTTATTTGTTTGATCTTCCATAAATTTTTCTCTTTGTTCTTCCAATGAAATAGCAAATCTAGTTCATTCCAAAGACACTCTGCTGCTATAAAGTAACAGAAACACCTTTAAAAATTCAGATTTTTAAGTGTGATATCATGTCCCGTGAGAATATTTGTATCATCACAGGACACCATATCACCTTGTTCTGTAGAAATGTGAAAATCCACTAAATTATTAGACTACCTCAGCCACCAGCATTATCATAACACAGACAGTTTATGAGTTAAGAAACTAAAAGTTCTGCTCCTGCTCTGGTTCAGCATGTGATCTTGGCTTCACCAGCATTTTCAAGCCTTCCTTTGCAGCACCTCAATATTGAGGCACCTCAGTGGAAGACTTTATTACAGCTTTCTTATCATGGGTTAAGATTTCTAAGTTTATGGCACTATGTTTGTTTCCTGTCCTGTTCCCATATCCTTCTTTAACCTTTATCTTACCCATAGCTGGGCCCATCAATGGTTTAAAGTGAAGCAAGTGGTGATTATCATCATCACCTTTCCACAGAGTTGTGGCCAAGCTGGGCTTTTGTCCTTCAGGGAAGGCACAGGACATAGATGGTGGGGGACTAGGAATTCAGGATAAGGCATTTGGTGGAACAGATGATAGAGGGATTGACTTGGGGTAAGGCACATGGCAGGAGGGAAGCAGCTGGTGCTAGCTAGGGCTTGAGAGGAAAGGGTTCAGCTGGAGGAGGATGAGTGGACATGGGGGTAGAGGTGCACAGGTGTAGGAGGCAAGGGCTGCTGGAGGACCAGGGTTGTCCATCCAGCATGTGTCCACAAGGGACATCTCGGCAGTGAGATATGCAATTTGACTGAGGTCCCACCTGGGAGCAGGTGCCCTCTCTCACTGTTTTTCCCCAGCACCCACTTCAGCTCCTTCTCAGCTGGAACTGATACCATAGAAGTCGCATAGCCTTGCAGACCTCTTTGAAAAGGAAAAGACTAGCTGTGTAAAGCTTAATGACTAGAGGAAATTAAAATGAAAATCAGGGAATGCTCAAAGATGCTAAAAATTATGTTGTTGTACCCTCTTCCTCCTCTCTCCTTGCGCACATACAAAGATAAAAGAGAACAGTGCAGTATTAGTGGCCAACAGAACTAAGGATAAGAAGAGACCCCAGAAAACTCTAATAGGAGCAAGAAAAGTCCTGAAACAGTTGCGGGGCTGTTGCTAGAGACAGCTGGCAGAACTGAAGTATTAACAAAGAAAGATCAGAAGTGTTGACTAGACACTTTTGTTCTGTATGTGCAAGGAAGCTGGAGGGTGTATCTATCCTGTCTGATGTTTCTGCAGGAGCAGAATGCTTCTCTCTGCAACAAAGGAAGATCTGAGGCAGCATCTGCTAAAATTAAGCTTTCCACAAAACAGCTCTATTAATTTGCACCCAGGAGTTTTAAAGGAAGTGGCTAAGGAACTTTCTGAAACACCCTCATTAATAATTCACAGATGTCGGGAAAATGAGTTAATTCTTGAGTCTGAAGGTCAGCAAACACGGCTCTGAAGGGAAAAAAAAATGGCTAGAAAGGGGGAAAAAAGGTAATATAGAGAAGTGGAAAGCAGCAAGCCTGGCTGTTCCAGACAACGCTTGGAATCAGGCTTTTAGGGTTATTGTGACAAAAGATTTAGAGTCTTAAATACGGAAATATATGCTCATATAAAACAAAGGCTAGCCATAATAGGTACATAGTCGTCGTTGTTAGTACTTAAACGAGGTTCAGAATGTAAGCTTTTATAATCTCACATTATCAAGGGCATGCTGCTCACCATAGGTGGCTGCTCCAGAGGCACCACTGGCAGAGTTGTCCCTGTCCCCAAGGAGCTCGTGGAAGTCCAGCCCCACAGGGCCGTGCTGCAAGGTGTGCCCACGGGAACATCCTGGGCACCCCTCAGGCCTTGCCCAGCTGTTTGCAGGGAGGTGCTGCCAGGTATTCCCAGCCAGCCTGGGGCTGGGATCCATAATCCCTATTTTTGTTTTAGGGGATTCACTTTCTTGCACATCTAAATGGCGTTTTTATTATTTCCAGTTGTTACATGATTCTTATTATAGTTCAGCACTGACGTCAGCAATAAACAATAATAGGATTGTGAACTATTGCTCTTTCTAATAAAATTATGTTTCTTCTCTGCATTATAAATCTAATAGCTATTACATCAGTACCCATAAATATATATCATTGCTTACCTTTTTAATATATACAGGGCATTGCATGCCCCAACAGAAAATAATCAGATTTTTTTTATAAGTTAGCCACAGCCATTATTAGATCATGAATGCCTAATAAGTAGAAGTAGAAGATGTAATTAATGGGCAGTTTTTGTATCATTTTCTCCTTTCAAAGGGGGAGAAAGAGGTGGCTTTTACTTGCTTTCCTTCCCCCTCTTAAGCTGCAGCCTCTATTCTGTCATCAGTGTTTCTCCACACTTTTCCTTATTGTTTTTGGTGTTTTTTTTTTTCCTGCATTTCCTCATTTGAGGCTAAAACAAAATAAAACCCCTCTCCTCCCTGAGGATGAGGCAAGGAGAAAGCCCTTTCCTGCATTGTTTTGTGCTGACGCGCATCCTTGCCACCCTCTTGGCCATGTCCCTGCTCCATCTCCTGCCTGCCCCCATGACCCCTTTCCCCATAACTCTCCCCTTCAGCCCATCCTCGGTCAGTAGGGAGCAGAAATCCGAAGTTCTGAGGCTGAGGCTCTCATCCCAAGCAGGGCATGATGGAAAACCACATGCCATCTATCCCGGCGGTACCCCCGTGCCCCAGGAGTCAATGTGCCCAGCGGCACCCTGGGGCAGTGTGACACGAGCATGGCTGTGATCTATGGAGGCGTGTGTGAGATCTGTATAAATAAGGCAAATCCCCCCCTCCGCCTCCTCCTCCTCCTCTCCTCTCTCTCAGCGCTGATTAATGTGTTGAATGAAACCTTTAAATGTTTGATTTCAAAGCAGAGGGAATTTTTTCCCCCCTTCTTTCTGCCTATCTTTAAAGAAGGGGGAAAAAAAAAAAAACAAAAAAAACGTGATCATGTGGGAAATGTTGATTTTAATGGAAAAATTGCATTGTGCCGACTCTCATAGAGTAGAAAATCCACAGAGTGAGACTTCAGGCTTGGCACCTGCTCCAGAACCTTCCTGATGAAGCAAAGGTTGTCTTCATTAAGAGCATTAATATTCATGCAGCATGGTAATTTTGACACAGAAAAGGTCTCTGTAACCTTTTCTTGTGTGAGAATTTTTTACTTCTCAAGGAAATTACAGTCCAGCAATGACTTAATTAATGCTGGGTTTCTTCGGCGGATTTTGAAGAGCTGTCAGTTTGGGCTCGCGGTAGCTGTCAAGCAGGGAGAAGGCTCTGGCTAGGTAGATTGAAGGGAGGGAGGGGAGACACTGGTCCCACACTGATCCCACGGGTGTGGTGGAGTACCGGGGGGGTACGTGGGGACGCACACCTCCCACATTCGTTTCATTTCGCAGCGCGTTCTCCCCAGCGCTGCCTCATTTATTATTGGTATAAAGGATGCAAGTTGAGTGAATCCTCTGTTTCTCACTTGGCTTATTTGTTATTTTTATTGTTATTACGGCTGTTTTATAATTCTCATTTTGCTCTCCTCTTCCTCCAGCAGTGCCCGCCTGCTGCCATGGGAGCGCTCTGCTGAGCGCTGGGCAGCCCAGGAGGAAAGAGAGGAGCATCCTTCTGCCTTTAACAAAATATTTATGTATATGCATATACATATGTAATGGGATAAAAATATCCCCAAAGAAATGTGAGCTGCTGCCAAAGGGGAACAGCAGCAAGTGCTATTTTTTTTTAAATCAAAGTTTACATTCTTTTCTCATTGTGTCAGTCATGTTTGCAGGCAGGGCACTCAGCACGCAGCACAGGACACAGCGGCGAATGAAGCAGCTTCTGATGCCTCCCTCTTTCTGTTTCACTTGATTTTTCGGGGTTTCTTTTGGAGGAGATCCCACTAGGATCTCTAGTTTCCCACAGCTGTTCTCTTTCCCTTTCTCAAGACAGCTCTGATGTGTTCTGGGCACTGTCCTGGATCCAGGGCTGCAGAGGGCTGTTCCCTGCTTCCTCCCGCTCACCCCAAGAGCCACCTCATCTCCTCCTCCTCCCCACTGCAGATCCAAGAGGAGCATGGAGCTACAACACATTTAACCAGTCAGCACTCCAGATGCAAATCCCTCCCAGATGGCTCTGAAGAGAAAGTTTTCTCTTCTGTCAGATATGTTTAAGTTATCTGGGTTTTCTTTGGTAGCAGTATTTAAAGTATGCCTCTTCAACCTGGAAATGAATGCACTCCAGGCCCAGGATGAGCCTCTCACAGCCTGCAAAATTTGGATGTCCAACCCTCCCAACTGGCTCCCCCCCACACACACACTACCTGGAAATACAAGAGATTCTTAACTAATCCCTAATCTAAATGAGGCAGCAGTGTTATGCCAGCACTTTGTTTAAAGGTGATGCAGAAGGATAAAATGAACATTTAAATTAGATCCAAGGTATGAACATTCTGAATATTTTAAGAAGGGAGACTGCATGACTTTCATTTCAGCCAGTGATAGCCCTTTGGTCTCTATTTCTTCATATCTTTCAGAAGTAGAACCCCATCATGTTGCTGATCCAAATTGTGGTTCACGTATTGATGACTTGAAGTTCAAAGGCAAACTGCAAAGTGAATGCAACTATGGCTACCAGCACAAAGATGTAATGACACAAGTAAAAAAAACTGAAGGGCATTCTACTGAAAAACACATTTTATTATATACATATATACACATGTGTATACATATATACATGTAAATAACTTATGCATTCTCCTCCATTCATTCTCCCTCTCTTTTAGGCATTGCTCATTCAGAGTGGACATTCCAGTGCACATGATTCATTGGGTTTCAAAGCAGGGGACTCAGAAATGGATGCCTACAAAAACACATAGAGGGTGACTGAGAAAAGGAAAGTCCTCAGGTGTTCTGTGGCCACCTAGACGTGCAGAATCTTAAGGGGTCTTCATCACCGCAGGAAAATTTCTAGGGAGCAATAAAAATGAAGACCAAGACTCATGACACAAAGTGCTTCATACAAAGCCTCCTGTGATATGTGCCATTGGGTACATCTCAGTACATCTCTGTTTTAGGGCAATTCTTCAAAAAGATATTTAAAGCTGAATTGCTGAAAAAAGGAGATACTCATGAAGTACAGCTGACAAGAAAGCAGAGGGTTTGTTAGAAGCTGTTTGAGGTGAGAAAGTGATCCAGTCTCTGAAGTGACAATTGCAGCCTGGTGTTCCCTCCAGAATCCCCAGCAGCAGTGCTGCGACCATGACCATCTGACCTCCCCTCCTGCTGCCTTACCTGGGACAAGCAAGTACAGGAGGACTAAAGCTCGCTTGTTTGCTGTGTTTCCTCTTTTGCTTTGTCACTTAATACAGCGCCAACCCATATTTTTTACCTGCTACTAACCAGCCTTTTTACTGAGAGTGATTTCACAACGCTGTAATTCCGATAGAGATGGCTGCAGCAGTGGGAACAAGGAGCAACAACCCAAAATGCCTCAGGTGAAAATCATAACTAGTTCCATATGTGGGATATGGGATGAGCATGCTCCAGATTTTCAGTTCATTCCCAAAAGCCAAGCAACTCCAGAAGGACTGTTTTGCTACAGAGCAGCAATCTCATGTAGCTTTCTTTGAGAACATTGCTATGCTGTTCTATAATGACTTGTTTGGACCAGTACAGCATCCAGCTCCACTTCACAAGCTTTCTTCACTTGGCTTTCCCGTATTAGAGAAAAGAGATGAGAACATTTTCTGGGTCAAAATTTGTTATTATTTCAGGTACCAAAGCTGTGCAAGAGTAAAATGAGGTTTTATTTATGCACACAGACTGGAAGGATTGCCGCAAAGGGAATTTTCTAATCCAGGGGACAAATAACAGGAGCTGTATTTCTTATCATCACAGCAAATGAAATAAATACCTAATATTTCTTCTGCCTAACAAAGTAAGTAATTAGCAGTGCCATAGTCAAGGGAACATGTGGGTAAATGGAGCAATAATTGGGGTGATACAACATTTGCCCACTTCTCAGATGAGGGATAAGGAGCAGGCTGGTAAGTGAACCCGCATTTTATTTACTGCTCTGGCACCGGTAATTAGACAGCTTGCCGTAATGGATTAGCAGCAGCCAGTGACACCCGCTATCCCTGGCAGACAGAGCAGCACGCTGCAGAAGAAGCCGTTAAAGGCCAAGAAATACAAGTGTGTAAAAGATAAGAATAGCAAGTGCCCTCCCCATGTCACGCTGACTGGGAGCTGAAAGCAAGCACGAAAGCCAATCTTTAAATATGCCAGTTAATTTTAATGGCATTGAGATCTTACTGACAGCCTGAAGTATTTTAAGTGGTGCCAGGTTTATCTTAACTTGGGAGGAACCTGATTTCTGATGATCTTTGTTTCAGGTTTAAGCCGCATCACTGTTTTATGGGGATGCCTGCCAGTTTTCCTGCTTCGAACAAAACACCTCTGCAGACGTGCCTGTCACATTGCATGCACCAGCACTGGGCCTGGCCCAAACACCCCAGGGACGTGTCCTTTGGGCTGGCACCAGGCTGCTTGTCGGGGACGCCTTTCCTGTGACATCGTCAGGCTCAGACCGGCCTTGTGGGGACACACGAGTGGAGCCCCTCTCCTGTGGGCCGCACAGCAGAGAGCGCAGGGCCAGGCCCAAGGCTGCCAGCTCAAAGCCCTTCCCCCGTCAGCCCACCTGCACCCACCGCTGCATCCCACTTAATGCCATCCCATCCCTGAAATATGATTTTCTTCCAGTTGGGAATGGGAATTTTGCCGTGTTTTGCTGAGCAGTACATGTAATGTAAATAATTCCTACCATGCGCAGGCTCCCACTTTTATGCAAAGGTTTATGCCGAGCCCACGGTAAAGAATTGTAAGGACAGACTGTCCGTTCAGACCCCAACTTACTTGTCTGTCACATCCAGAGATCCTTCACTGGCAGATGGGGTCATGCAATGTCTTATTTATACCAAGCTTTTCAGTAATTAATTTCTCTACACACAATTTTAGCACACACCTGTTTTTTTTCCCCTCATTTCTCTGTTTGTTGTGCTTTTTGATTTTTCTCCCCACCCCAAGTTGCTTGTTCTGATGCTAGTAGGAGACATCCAACCTTTTAAAGAAATCATTCATTTTTTTAAAGGTTGAACATGTCACGCTAAGTCGGTGCAACTGATATTAAATCCCAACTGTTTCTTTTAAAGTTCTTGGACACCTGGCAACTTGCAGAGGAGCTCAGGAAATCTGCAACCTGGCATGGGATACAGCTAAGGGAAGCCTGTTTTCTGAAATGTTTCTATAAACCAGTGTTGTTTGAGGCTGGCATACATTTTGCTATGCATTTATCCTTTCAGAGTGTTATCATCACAGTCAAATAGCACTGGGATTGCCTTGCAAGGCCCTGAAAAACACAGAGATGTCCAAAATAAGCAGCAAATCTTCTTACTTTATGTTGCTCAGCCTTAAGCTGCAGAATCTCACGAGGAGTGCAGGACTGAGCACTGATGGCTTTGCTACTTCCCCTCTGCTCCACAAGAACTGTTTTTGTGCTGAGTTTACACCCACGTTGGACCCGTTACCTCACTCTGTGAGGACTTCGATACCTAACCTCCAACACTGCTTGCTGCCCCCTTGTCTTCCCAGCTGCAGACTTGGAAACCAGCTCAGGGAGCTACCACGGGTCTTCACTCCTGGTGCTTGAACTCTGTGGAAGTGCAACCAATGCAAAGTGTCCCCAGTGCTCCTGCACTCCTGGACACCCACCCAGCTCCAGCATCTCCTGCACCTCTCATAGCCTTTTCCTACCTACCTGTAAGAGTAACAGTACAGAAGGCTGGACCTGGTGTAAGGAGCTGTCCCATCACTCAGACAGTACAGCTACCAGCGCTTAATCAAGGCACTGTAATCAGAGCGAGAAAAATTTGAGCATCTGCGGTGTGTTTTTTGCATATTCTATTTATGCAGCATTTGTTGCTTGATTTTGTGCAAGCTCTGTGGCTGTAAATGCCAGTTTCTGCACTGCTACCTGGCACTTCCCAATCGGAACAGAACAGAAGTGGAAACAGTAGAATATTTAGAGAAAGAGGTGTGAAAAAAAGAGCAGAAAAAGACCAGGACTGCTTTTTGCAAGCACAAGGGAACTGGTCATCATGGGGTGCTCCATTAAGAACAGATCTATGCTGTTAGCATAGCCATTACCTGAAAAATGGACTTGCCTGGCACTGAACTCACTGAAGGGATTGCTCATGAACAGATCCTGTCCTGGCTTCCAACACCCGTATTCCCTGCATTAGCAGCCAGCACTGAACATGGTTTTGGGATACTATGACCAAGAGAATATAACAGAGCATTGCTGCAACCAAGCATGGGTATGTGCTACTGCTTTAAACAATAAAAAAAGTAACTTATAGCACTTTGTAAGAAGCTGAAAAAAGATTGAGGCAGACTTGGATGAGTGCACAAGTTAGAAGACAAATGGAGAGTTGAGGCAATAAGGGATGATTGAAGAGAGTTCAAAGCTTGCCCTCAGGAGCCCAACCAGCAGCACAGAGCAGATGGAACTGGAAATGAGGTGAGATCTGGAAGTTCTCAAGAAAAGACAGCTGCTTGGAGAGGGTATCCTGATGGGTATGGGAAGGAGTGGGGGAAGCAGCCTTCCTGCAAAAGTCAGGGGTGCAAAGACAAGAAGGAAACAGCAGTTTAGACACAAAGAAGAAATGATGTGCCACAGCCCATGTGCAGACATAATTTTAAAAAGTAGCTCATGATTTTGGGTGCTGTGCAGAAGAGCAGACAGCCTGAGACATCTTCAGATAGATCTGCAGTGCCATCCCACTAGGATCAGCCCTGTGGATGCTGTGACGTGCCACCACGGTTTTGCCAGCATTTACCCTTGCTTGGCACTAGGCTTGGGGCTTGGGCTACTTCAGCTGTCCTAGGATGATTGGTAAGGGCCCCACAGTGGCACTGCTAACCAGGGGCAGCACAAGCTGGTCAGGTTCCCCAGTGCACACATGGAAGAGCTTTAGAGTGTCGGATCCAATATGCTGTGGCTGTATCAGCAAAGGTGTAATGAAATTCACTTTATTGCTCCTTGAATACATTAGATTTAAGCTTGTGCAGAAGAGGGTTCAAGTCTCTGGGCCATTATTTGGTTAAAAACTTAGAGAAGTAATTTTCCCGCTTGTGCTGTTAAGCATGTGGTTTTCTTTATTTTGAGATCTCACTTTGCCTGGATCCATCTACATCCATATATCTCACAATTCATGTATGGAAACCATACACAATAACAAAATACCCTTATATACTGTTAAGGCTGGTTTTAAAATTTACAGGGTACAACCCTCTCTTTTTTTTTGTTGAAAAGAATAATTTTAAAACAGTTCCATACAGTTAATGTAGTGTTTGGCCTTCCATTAAAAAGATACTACTAAACCAGTCGCAGAAACACTAGCAAGTGAGTAAATGTTTAAACCACAAATCTCTCTGAAATCCTATGGGAAGGAAGGGGGTGGGGGGCTCTACCAGTTCCAAAATGGCAAGATCATATATCACAGGTGAATAATAACGTGCAAAAAAATGTTTCAAGGAATAACACAAACTAGGAGAGGGGGAGAGAAAGGATTTTAAGGGATGAAAAAACTTAATGCCAGGAAAGATGGAGATTTGTAAGCATGCGGGCAACTTGCTTGGTAGAGGGGTATGAGAGAGCAAGGGAGAGAAATAGAAATGGAAAACTAGAAAGAAGAATAGAAAGAAAGAGATTCAAAAAGGGGAGGGAATGGAAAAAAAGATGAAAGGCAAGGAAAAGAAAAAAAGAAGAGAGGAGAGGAGAGGAGAGGAGAGGAGAGGAGAGGAGAGGAGAGGAGAGGAGAGGAGAGGAGAGGAGAGGAGAGGAGAGGAGAGGAGAGGAGAGGAGAGGAGAGGAGAGGAGAGAAAAAGAAAAGAGAAAAGAAAAGAAAAGAAAAGAAAAGAAAAGAAAAGAAAAGAAAAGAAAAGAAAAGAAAAGAAAAGAAAAGAAAAGAAAAGAAAAGAAAAGAAAAGAAAAGAAAAGAAAAGAAAAGAAAGAAAAGAAAAGAAAAGAAAAGAAAAGAAAAGAAAAGAAAAGAAAAGAAAAGAAAAGAAAAGAAAAGAAAAGAAAAGAAAAGAAAAGAAAAGAAAAGAAAAGAAGAAAAGAAGAAAAGAAAAGAGAAAAAGAAGATGAAGGAAGAAAAAGGGAAAATTAGAAGGAAAGGGAAAAAGAAGGAAAAAGAAGGAAGAAAAAAATGCAAAAGTGAAAAAGAAAAAAGAAAAAGAATAAAGAATAAAGATGAAAAAGAATAAAGAGAAAAGAAAGAAAAAAAGAAAAAAGAAAGAGAAAAAGAAAGGAAAAAGAAGAGAGGATGAGGAAAAGAAAGCACAAGGAATGAGTGGGGTGAGTTAGCAGGGTAAAGCCACCCTGGCTGCAGCGGTGCCAAGGAGGCCTCACTGATGTGAGTGCACACAGCATGACTGCATGTTCCATACACGAGACAGTTAAAAATTTGAACATAAGGTAGCATTTCCTTTATCATATCCCATAAAAATAGCAATTTGCTAAAGCCCTTGTAGCACAGTATGGAAGGTGGTGTATTTTACTGATAATGTAGAGATGACAGATAGTCCTATACTAGGAGGTTTCAGTGGTGTCTTGCTGTATAGCATAATAAATTGTGAGGAGCAGAGACAGAGGACAGTGCAAGCACTGCTCCACCTCCAGTAGCCAAATAATTCAGCCCCAGCTCAGTAATTATGCTGTGTGAAAATATGGGATTAATTAGACTGGTACACTAACACACTGTAGTCTCATTAAAGCCTGAACAGCATTTTCATAGACACTGCCACTTGAGCAGGGCTGCTGCTAATGTGAAAAGACAAAGTCTCCTCTTTTCACACTCCTTGCTTATTATCTTACTTAAGGCCACTTAAGCAAACTTCCAGAGGCAGCCTGGCAGAAAGCCCTTTGTGGGATTTATTTTGTTATTCTACCTGTATGCCAGGAATGCGGGGGGGGGGGGGGGGGCAGAAAAACACAGAGAAATACTAACATTAGCAATAACTGCAAATTCTCCCTTTACACCAGTCAGATGTTTTTCTTCTCTTCCTTTATATTTTTTGCCTCTCACTTTTTTGGGACATGAAGGGGAGGTAAAGGGGAAGAACGTCTTGCAGAGAGAGAGGTTGTCCCCACGGCAAGCCTCAAGTGCTGGATTTCCATGGGTCAGGGTCTGGTAGGAACGTCCTCCTGCCACCAGTTATTGAGGGCATGAATCCAGCACCCACACCACAGTTGGATGGAGCAGACCAGCATCTTCTGCAGCATGAGGCGGTGAGCCAGCCCAGAGATACAACTTATGCTGAACGGTTACCACGAGAATGTTTTATCTGTGGAGAAAAGCCTCCTCCCTGTTACTCAGAGCCGCCCAGAAGGGCTCTGTCTCCCAGCGAGTGCAAGTGTTTCTGTGCTTGCCTCTGCCTGGGACACTGTAGACCCTGAGTGGAGCAGGAGGGACAAGGCACTGCTCCGTGACGCTGGGAGGGACACAACCCCACGCTGGGAGCCGACCACCACAGATTCACTGATGTACAGAGCCTGGCCTTCAGAATGAAGAGGTCTGTGCAGAGAGCTGCTTCACCACTCCCAGGGCTGTTAGGGCAGGAAGGGGCAGGTGGGAGACACTAGGACATCTCAGTGGCAGCCAGCAACAGAGGTACCTCAGAAATCCTGTGGACTTGGAAATGCCTTTGAAGAGGGCGATGGCAACATTCGAGCCCGGGAAAATAGCTGATGCTGAATAGAGTGAAACCTGCTTTGTGCCTTAACAAAAGTGGGCAATAGAGAGAGGCTGACATGAAACAAGTCAGTCTGCAGCAGGCTCTAAGGTGAGCATCATTAGCAAAGGGGAAAAATGATTAGCAGTAAAAAGCGAGACATTAAAAAGAGATTTAAAAGGAGAGCTGGAGGGAGCTGAGGAATGGAGGGCGCTTTATTTGTACCTGAGGAAAATAAAAGAGATTCCTCGCAGACACATTTGAATTCTCTCTGCTGCTTTTGCACACAGAAGTGTTATGAATATTTACCTTTCTCATGGTTAGGGGAAGTATAAATTCTTTGGCACCAGCACTGAAACATAGAGCAGTTTTTCCTGCCTGTATGGAAAGTGTTTGTAAGACATCATGAGCTGAGAGCAACCCAGACATCGCCTCTCTTGCAGACAGGTGCCCCCTCGCTCACCTGCTGGTGTGTGGGGTGCCTGGGGCTGCTGACATTCATTGCTCTGGGCCATGTTCATCAGATTAGGCTTTAGGTAAGGCACTTCGGCAGGACTCAGTTCTCACATGACAAGCCAAAATTTGTAGGCTCTCATGAACACATTTGACAGCGTCACCTGGCCACTCACGGTCTGTGTCCTGAGATGGGGATGGGGCACAATCACGCAGGGCTTCCTTCTCTTGTACTTAAGGTGAGCTTTAGTGGCATTAGCCTAGGGATAAGGAAGGGGACATTTGTTTCTGGTGCTAGGAGGCTTTTTAAACACGTCTTTTAGATTACAGATCTATTCGTGTTACTGAATTTTTACCAAAACCAATATAATGGACTAGCCCAGTGCTGGAGGGCTCCTGCCTCATTGTGCGATGCTGCTGGGGCAGGCAGTCCACAGGCACGGCTGTGATGTACAGGGATGCTTGCCAGAGCCCAGACTGGTGCACAACATCCCAGAACAGGCAGAAACTCCTGTGATTCATTTGCACTTCCTCTGTGTTTCACATATGTACCAGAGAGGCTGTCTACATTGGTTCCAGCAGGAAGGATCACACTTCTGAGCCACACAAGTGGTTAATTTTTCCTGGGGAATGGAAATGGTATGCAGATTCTCCTCTTGAGTTTTTTGTGAGATTTTATCTCACAGTGGGATTTGAGTTGGGTGACCACAAGAAGTTGGCAGTGCTGGTGGGAGCTGGCCACCACATCCCAGCCCGGCAGCACAGAGCCCCACAGGCTGGTGCTCCTCCTGCTCTCCTTACTGCCCAGGAGAGGCCATCCATCACTGCTGGTGCCCAGCCTTTAAAAATGGTCACTGATGTCCTGGTGACCTAAAATGGCATTTGCATTCCAGCATAAGCCCTGTGCCAAGCGCCAGGACCAGCAGCAAGACAGAAATAAAGAAAGCCAGAGGACTGTTTCCCACCCCTGCTCTTCCATCCATTTTCCCCCTGCTCCTCAGGCAAAGGGCCCATCACACTCCCTGGGCAGCTGGTGCTTCCAATTCCAAATGCTGGAATTCCTGAATCTTGCCCTAATCCGTCACACCAGTACAAGCCTGTAGAGGTTCTCGGTAAAATACTAAGGGAAAGAAATATGGAAATGCAATTTTGATACACTGACGAAAGAAAATGAGTGCTGATTATGAGAGCTGTCAGCTCCATCCTTCTCTCATCTTGTGGTGTCTGTGTGAATAGAGAAATCAAATTAAAAACGCCTGAATGTGTGCAGGAGCTGAAAGGGGAACACACTGATCTACAGATAAGGTCAGGCTCAGGCCTTCCAGTTTTTGAGGGGGGGAAAGCTTCAAATGCATGCACATGAGGGAGCAAGCATCTCCAACAGCAGCAAAAAGGGGACCCCCTTTTCAAAGTTAGACAAAACCAAGCTGCCTCAAGCATAAGCAGCACAACCCTGGGCGAATCTGCAAACCAGCAGCCCCAAACAGCACCTTGCAAGGGGAGACAGGACAGGAGAAGCAACAAAGCTGTCAGCCGAGCAATACAGACTGTGCCTGCATGAGGTGCCCACAGTTCATGAAGGCCTCCTGGAAGGCACTGTGGTGGGGCTGGGCTCTGGGATGCAGGGAACAGCAGGGCCATGGCTGCCCCTCCGAACCAGCCACATTCCCTTAAGGGAATTGAGAGCACCAGCTACATGGATATTAAAATTCCCCCAACTTCTCCATCCAGCTTCTTTGTCTCCCGAGCGTTCAGACTACAGAAGTATTAAAATACCATTTTCTCTCAGTGTCCCTTGTTATTTTTGCATTTCATCTTGAGGCCCATTGCTGCTACTTAAAGGGAAGAAGTAGGCTTTTGACTGGAATAATGACAATTTGGTAGCCATCACTTTGCTCTGTTACGGATCTATGCTTTTTTCTGATATACTTGAATTCAAAGGCTGGTGCTTAGATCTCAGGCAGGATAAAGCCAATGTTTGCTTCAGAAGAATTTTCTTAGGGAAGAGGCCTTTTTTTTGTAATCACAGAATGATATATTGGTCTCAGGTTATGAAAAGAGTTTTATATTTAAAAAGCTCTCTCTGAGATATGTGCTCCTTTTACTCAGCCATAAGCTAAGCAAAACAGAATGAGAGAGAAAGAGAGGGAAAATGAATTAGCTTGAACTTTTACTGAGATAAATATGGCCTGATCTTTTAAGTTGAGTTCGTCCAAGCAATCTCGCTGAAATCAGTGGGGTTTCCTCCACGTACTTGGAAGCAGACCTTGGCTCCATATGGCTTACCAATAGAAACTACTTTCAGCACATGAACTGAGGTGGCTTTTACTCGGTGGGACTCAGCACAGCACCTGACATCCTGGATCTCCATCGCTGTCTCCCATGGGGTGGCACCAGGTGCATAGCCCCTGTCCCTCAGCTGCACACATTCCTGGTGCTGCCCATGGCTGAAAACTGCTCAGCCAGGCTGCTGGAGCTGTGCTGAGCAGGAGGTGCAGGGGAATGAGCGCAGGGCAGCGGCTCACCTCTCTCTGCCTACCCTCAGCTCCAAACAACTCTTTGTGTGGGGTTCAGATCATCTGCTTTTTGCAGGCATTGGAAACTAGAGGGAAAGCTGAAGCCTGATTGTGACTGGAAGCTAATGTAGTCTACATGCAGCAGACATCTAGTATGATGTTATTTATTCCCATAGATCTGTTTATTTTGTTTTCAATTTAGCAAACCCTGTGACACATTCCCAAAGGTGCCTTGTTGTACAATGCGTTGCACGCAGTAAGATATTCAGCCTAATTCACTCTTTGTTTTGTTTCAGTTCGGCTGCATGAGGGCACAAACGCATCTGTGTTATATCTTCTCCTGTGACTGATGTTGCAGACTATTGCCATAGGGTTTTGTGAAATGGGATCTTAGTTAATCTAGGGCATTGTCTTTGTAGTGCTAAATTCTTATTTGCAAACATAATGTTCTGGCATCTATGCAACAGGGGAACATTAGCAATTTTTTTTTTTTTTTTAGTGTAGAAGAGACTGTATGTATGTATGTGTTTTTAATAAAGTTCTATTCTAAAGCTTTTTCTCCCTATTCTGCATTTGATCTGAGGCATTTATAACATGTTGCATTGTGTCACATTGATGTCTTTAGCCAGTCAAGCCAAATATTCATAAATCCCATGCGCCCAAACAGAAAATGTACAGTGCTAAGGATAAAAGTACCTGATATTTTTTAAAGCACTCACATAAAAAGTCAATTCTAGCCTCTAAGCATACAGGCTGATACACACACATGCACGCTCACAGGAAAGGTTTTGAAAAAGTGGTCTGCTCGTAGCTTTTTTACAGCCTGGAAGGATGGTATTGCTTAGAAACCTATGGCTTTTCCCTGCACTTTGTTGAAAGCTCTCATGTTTTCCTTTTTCCTTTATTTCAGGAACATGCTATTATTCAGCATGCTGGGGACCTGCACTGAGGTACTGCTGCAGAATCAGGATTTTCGAATTGGATGCTACAAAACAACTGTGCTGTAGAAAAAATTTGATGTAAACAGGATCTGGAAGAGATTTGACGAGATAGTGAAAAAATGAAGATGGGATACAGATTCATTAATAAAACAGCCCATGGCTATTGAACATAAAGCCTGATTGATCACAATTACTGCAGTTAATAACAGGAAAACCAGACATCAGAGGACAGACACAAGGAAAAGTCGGTCTGACTTCAGAACCAAGTCTCACACATTTACTGGGTGACAAATACAGAAATCTAGCTCTTGCTTGCAATGGGTGTGTTTCCCCAACAGCATTTAAAGCAGTTTAATTTTCACTTCAGCAAGTTTTCAGAAGGAATATCCAAAGGTCTTGCATAGAAACCTGCTCCAGTGAAGAGAACAGACCTCCTGCACATGCTCCCTAGTGCGCACACATTGGTTTCCGGCACAGCAGAACCAGGCTCTTCACTTGGCCTTAACACCCACCATGTGCTGTGCAAGCAGCTGAGCCCCTGGTAATACCCAGTCTGCAGGTATACTGAGGGCATTCATGGTGAGAGACACTCAAGGCTTTTAATTTTTGAGCTCGCAGTTGAAGAGACATTTTTGGTTCCTGTTCAGTAAGAAGGCCCAGCAAACAGGAACAAAGGAAGGAGGATAAGTCCAGCACCTAGAGCTGAAGGGCAGGCTGATAACAATTCCCACTGTCTTAGTCTTTTCACTAACAAGTCTTGGAGTCAAATACCAACAGGCTGTGAGAACAAAGGGGTTGGATTATCTTCTGCTGGCTCTGACAGGCATGTTGCATATTTAAAGACAGACACATTTGGCTCCTGCTCCTGGGCAGCGCGCACTTGTCCATGCCGTTGATCTACCCCACACCATATCACAGCTCAGCATGATACAGTTTCTATATCAGAGAGGTCCATAGGTAGGATTACTGGGTATATGCTGAGCCAGGTCCTGCCACAACCAGCCATTTACCTGCAGCAATGAGAAAACTGGGAGAAAATAATACTAAAAAGAGGATAAGAGGTCTAGCAGCTCTCCCAAGTCACTCAGCATCTCTCTGGTAGATCCAACCTCCCAGCTATCAGACAAATGCTCCTGGAAATTCCTGCTTCCATTTACTCTAAATATTTGCATTACCTGCTGTCTCTCAATTTTCTTGTCAAAGCTCACAATATGGATTTAAGGCAGGAATCTGAGCAGCAACACCCCAGACAGTGCCAAAAGCCAAAGAAAGGCAGTCACACTGGTCTTGGACTCATCCCTCTGGGTTTCCTGTCATCTGCCATCCCCACCTGGCTGCTGCCAGCAAACAGTTCCACCACCTTCCGCACAATGTGCCACTGCAGCCTCAGCCCCTCTGCTCCCTAGCACAGGGCTGGGGACATGCCTTCCTCTAGATGGGCTCTCAGGTGTAAACACAGCCCCAGTCTTCCCTTCACTATGACTCCTTCCTAACCTTGAAATAAAGCAGAAGAATGCAGCTGACAGTGTTCTTTTCGAATTCATAGCCACTGAGGCTTACATGTTTCAAGCAAAAAAAAAAAAAAAGAGCAAGGCCGAAAGGATGGCCAGATGTCCCTAGCAAGGGAAATATCCTCCTGGAGCTGGGCATCTGTATTTCACAGCTACCAAACACCAGCAGTCACCACCATATGCTGAGCAGGAAACATAAACCTGTTCCATCCTCCCAGTGACAGAGGAACGTATTGGCAGACTGAAGAAGCTTAGCAGCAGTTGAGGATAAGTCCTAAAAGTCTTTCAGCATATGATGTGCTTGCAAAGAACTCATTTTCAGCAGAAATATTTCCCTTCCTTCCTATGGTGCCCCTCCATCCTACCTGAATGAGATGCACCTTCTCTGTGGCTATCTCCCCTTGTGGGAATTCGGAGGTGTAAGAAGCCCGCTCCTGACCTACAGATCCCCATTAGTTGGTTTCACAGAGCACTCAAACTGTTGTGAGCATTGCTTAATGAAAGTAAAATCTAGTCAGTCCATAAAGAACTGCTCTTGGCTGGCTCCCATCACAAGGCCTCAACCAGGACTGTGTGAATGGCCTTTGGGACGACCACGTTCCTATGCACACATGGGCAAAAGAAGCTCATTTATTTTGAATTCCTCTGGCGATTTGTGATGTTTCACTCCAGAGGTGATACATGGTAAGGGGGAAGGTTTGGCAGGATCTGCTTGGTTCCCCAGCTCAGCTCTTCTGATCACAAGCAGCCACCTCCAGAGCAGAAGCAAATCTCCCCATCTACTGCATTTTTGCTGTCAACTGTGTTCCCCCAGCGTCCTGATTGCTTTACATGTGGGATTGGCAAGGCCAATCTGATAGCCAGTGGATTAATGTGCACCTGGATGCTGGAGTGGGGCTCAGAGCTGTGTCCTCTGTCCAAAGGCTTTCTCTTTTCACACGTAAGATTGTCCCCATTTATCTATACATTTGTACGATGGGGTGCACAGTAGTTCTTCAAAAGGCTTTTCAGTTTGACATAAAGACATTCCATGGCCTTAATAGCCTTAGTTATTTTGATTTTATTTGAAACTCAGCTCCAAGAGTCTGAACTGAAACATCTGTAACCTAACCTACTGTTTCGAAATCCACTTTACACAAAGGGCAGCAGCATTTCTGTCCTTGTGGGCTCTGCTCAGACAATACATACCTTTCTTGATGACCATACGGTCTTCTCATGGGAGAGCTTGCTACTAGACATCTTGTGTAACCAGCCTTTGGGCCAAGGAAATTCTAGTGCTTTCTTTTTTCCTTGTGGCAGTCACAACAGCTACTCTATTATCTCTTTATCTCTTTTCCCTTCCTGTTTTCTCCACTCCTTGTTTCTCTGCTCTTGTGTGTATAACTTTGTTGTGTCTGAGTAGTTGTTGCTTTCAGTTCCAGTTCTGCTTTCAGAAATTCCTTACACAGCTCACTTCTAGCAGACTAAGAATCAAAGGCCCTCCTACGCTTGGATTTGCTCATGACCAGATGTCCCCATCGTGACACTTAATTTACGCAAGGAGCTGGATGACTTTCATTAATCTTTCTGTTTAAGATCTGCATGGATTTTGAAGCCCATAGCTACTTGAATAACAAGGGATGCAGCCTCAGTGGATTTCGCAAATCCATCACTTGTTTTTCTGATCCTTTCACATCCAGGTGGATCGTTCCCAAACATGATAAACTCTTGAGAGGAGTCCACAGGCAGGGCCTTCCAGAAGCTTGAACCATCACATGATAAAGCCACAAAAAAAAAGGAAAGAGGATTCAAGACAGCAATCAGAGGTTGGGTGAGTATGGACCAAGAACCACTCCAGCATTAAGCTATTGCTCCCCAGCACCTTGATATTCTTACTGATTAGAACCTCCCAGAATTCAACAGCATTGTTAATTACGACTTCTGAGGCAGGGCTACATGTCACAATGGTCACTCAAAGTAGCCCTGACAAATGTTTCTGCCAGAGGATAAGGATATGTTCTAAACACAGTCAGGTGTCAGTTGCATTGTAGGACATAGCCTCTACACTAGTCAGTTATTACACTTCAATTGTATGAAGCATGCTGGATCAACCGGCCTCCCATGGATCTTCCCTCTTCTAGTGTTATTCTGAAATCCTTTAAGCTACATTTGCGTACACGGAGTTGGCGGAAGCTACTGGATAATATTCTTCTCACTCAAAAATTGTCTTCTGATGATGGTGAAAATCCCATTAAATTCTACTATTCTGAAAAAGAAACGTTTTAAATAACCACTTTTTTTTTTTTTTTTTTTTCTCTGATTGATGAAAGCCTGTCTTCCTGTGCAGGATATACAAAATATTGTAGATAGCAGAAAACAAGTAGTCCTTTGAAGAAGTACCTAACATGCACATCCACAGAAGAAATCAGCCACTGGCTGAGGGCTTTCTATTATCTAATGTATAAAAGAATTTGTGTGGCTGTCCCTGTTACACACAAGCCAGATTCCCCAGTGGCCTGTGTTTGGTCTTGCATGCCTATTCCCGACATAGTTTTACTTGCCATTCTTACAAAAGATAAACAGACATGCATGTGCTTATATATTTTCAAGAGTATATTTCCTCGTACTCTACAAGAGATTTCTCTTAATACCCTTTCATCATTCACAATTGTGCCCTTGGAAGTTTTAGCAATATTTGTTTCGAATAAGTTTATTTTTGTGTGATTGACTGAAATCTCAAGCTGCAATTAAGAAAATTGCAGCAAGAACCATTAAAGGGATAGCGTCATTTTCTCTCTTTTCCACTAAAATGTCAGGTTTCAATGTCACTGCAAGATAACCCAATCGCGTGCTTGTACACCACTCACCGGGCTGGAGTAAGCATAAAACTGTCTGGAGAACTAATTACAAATGACTAAAAATAATGACAGACGGCAGAAGGAAAATGAAAGGCCCTGGTCCTTATTACTTAACCGCCGAGGTGTGCGCACACGGTAATGTGGGTTATTGTGGAGCAGTCTGTTTGGTAAATACACAAACATCCATCCCCACTTGTAGATTAGCCTGGGTCCCTCCCCCATCTCCCTCCATCTCTCTGCCCTTTCTTTCTCTCCAATTATAAACCAGCACCAGGTTTTCTCATCAGCCATCTCCATGTCTCCAAATGGCTTTTCAGTGTCAGGCCTATCAGGAAATTAACTCATCATGCAGTGACAGCTGCTAATTTTTTCCCCTTACATGTCAGATGGATCGCCTGCTGAAGCTAATAATGAATCACCAATCCCTGATTAGAAGGTGCTTCCGAAACATATAACTGCCATCTGAGCTAACTTTTTTCTTCATATAAAATGATATCACCCTAGAGGAGTAGAAAACGAATTGTATTCTTCAACAAGATGGAACAGGGGTAGGCTGTTTAAGTGGGCCTTGTGCTATCTTAAATTATGGGCTAATATTGCACAGTAAAATAAGTGAAAACTCACAGCTCTTTTTTATTTTGCCAAATGAATGACCTTTTTTTCCTGTTAGTTAATCCTCTCACCAGGACCAACTTTGTTTCAAATTTCAGGAGTGGCTTTTGTCTTCATCCCTCTCTTTTATTCTCTATTTACAGCTTTTGTGCTCCGGAAGTCAGCTGAGCAGGGAAGGCTGGAGAAGCTCAGAAGCTGCTTACAGAGGCACCGCCTGCCCCAGTGCAAGCTCTTGGCACTGCTCTGTCAGGAGCTTGAACCTGATGATCTTTCAGAGGGGCCTAACTTGCATTTCAGGCTCAGCTTTGGTTCAGGGTTGGCCTGAGGCACAACTTCAGCAGGAAGGGGCATTTGCAGCGATGACACAGGCTGAGCCTGCTGTCCACGAAGATCACAAACATAACATCCCTGGTGTAACAGCTGCACTTATAAGCGACAGCAGCACTCACGGCACTGTGAGCAGCTCCCATGTGCACACCTTATCAGCTGTGGGCTCTGGCTCCTCTCCTGCCATAGTGTGGTGCAGCTGGTAGGCAGGCAGAGTGATACGGAGCTGTGGGCACTCTGTCTTTTGTTGGTACTGTTTTCATTTGTTACAGGAAATATTTTGCTAAATATCACTTCCTGCTGTCTCTTATCTCTCATTTCTCCCAAAAGACAGAGCCTGAATTCAAAGGCCAGGAGAGACTGCCTCAGGAGGTGCGTATCTGATTCCTAAGGAACAGGGTGAAACCGCTTGCCAGAAACAGGTCTTCTTGCTGTTTTTCTTTTTTCCCCATTTTTTTTTCTTCATTTTTTTTGCTGTGGAGATTATTCTTTTTCATTCCTTGCATACTACTTCAGCATTTCCCAAATAAATACATTTTCACCCATTTGGCATGGTTTGTAGTATGATCCAAGCTTAATCAGAATGGATGGCAATGAGGAAAACAAAGCCAATGGCTCTAGCAGTCAGAATGTCAGAAGGCAACCAACTGGCGCAGGAATGCTTCACTCCCAACAGTTGCTTCCATTACGGTGTGGTGCTTGATTTTTCTGTGAGACAAAGTCACAGAATCACAGATTTGGGTCGGAAGGGACTGCAAAGCCCACCCACCCCACTCCATGCCATGGGCAGGGCTGCCCCCCACCAGCTCAGCTGCCCAGGGCCCCATCCAACCTGGCCTTGAGTACTTCCAGGGATGGGGCACCGCAGCTTTTCTAGGCAGCTGTGCCAGCACCTTACCGCTCTCTGGGAAAAGAAATCAACTGAAGTTGTTCAAATTCAACAACACAACACACTTCTAGGAACTGAAAGTCTGCTTGGGAATGGCTGTACCCATTCCTCAACCCACCATGCAAAGACTTCTACAAGGAGCTCTGCAGCCCACGACAATCTCCCCATCATGCTGTATGCTTCATCAGTCCAGTGCGCACCTATCCTGGGGCTTGGGTCTTCCTTAGCTGCTGTCCTGCCCCAAGCAACCCCCTCCTGCTCTGCAGATGGCAGGTCTGTGGGGTGACCCAACTCATCTCCTTCTAGCCTGCTGTTCCAGAAGCACAGGCATGGGAGGGAGGTGCACGCTGGAGGGGAATTTCCAAAGCCCAGAATAGATCTGCTGCAACTTGGACTTCTGTTGTGCCACAGTTAGCATTTTAGCATGGGGTTGAGACAGTGCATGGAGTCCTTAAGCAGCCTGTCTGCACAGGAATGAATGTCATCCTTGATTTCTAATGTTACATTTGTAGGGCACTAACAAGTTAACTTCAAAGTGCACATTAGAAGAAGGAGGGAAAAAAAAAAAAGCACTAGAAAGAAATTAGCTCTCCTGATCAGGCTGCACTCAGAGAGAAGTATCGTTAACCTGAGCTTCCAGGTAATTACAACACACAGAAGGTTAGTGAATCCCTTCCAATACTCCCAAGCACAGGAACACCTACCACAGTTTTTTTTTATGCAAAGGTCTGCTCTTTTCATTGTGCATACAATGTGATTGCTGGTTTGACACTGCAGGCTACACTGGTTTTATGAAGGATTAAATGCCACCTGAGACATATTTATCCTAAATAAATCACAAATGGTAAACTGCAGCATGTCAGTGTCAACACCCTGTACTGCAGCAGAAAGGTTAGCCATACAGGACTAAGCACAGCGAAGAATTAGCATCCAAACTGCAAGACCACAGGGCTACAGTTAACAGGAGGAATGATCAAGAAGAAATATTTCCACTGAAAAACATTCCGTTTTTTGAACATCTGTGAGAGTCTTGCAGAGGGCCATCATTTTGTAAAGGTCACCTTTTTCCTGATAACAAACGGGAGTTGATCCTGTCACTGTTTGCTGAAGACAGTGTTTAAGAGGAAGTGAGCAGCCTGTCACTTTTAAGAAAGATGAGCAAGTCAAACTCGCCTAATTATGAATCTCCACGTCTAACTTGAAATTTACTTTTTGGGGGTCTGACAAAGACACAACCTCAATTCCTAGAAAATAATACAATTAAAAAAAAAAGAAAAAAATGAGAGATGAAAAGACGGCAGGATCTTACAGCTCCAGAATGAAGCACCTTTTCTAAGCAGCTCGAGCAGAAAACAGGCTTTCAAACTGTTCCTTCAAGAAGGAACTATTCTTTTGCCTCGCCCCAACTTTCTTACAGTTGATAATTTTAAGATATCAAACACAGGAAACCTGGCGATCTCCAGAGTCAGCACAGTGTGTATCCTAACCACTCACATGATGCTATATAAGCATGCATGAGGCACACACAAAAATTAGGCTCTGTTATCTTTATCTATCTAGCTCGCTTGAGAAAGGAGAAGAGGAAATGTGCAGACCTAACAGACAGCGGTTTTTTGCTCCTGCTGAATGAATGCCACTTCCATTATTGATTAATATTAAAAATCATGATGCTCTATTTGAATGCTAACATTTTATTTGAAAGACAAAATAACAAAACAAAAGCAAAAACAAAACAAAGCAAAAGCAAAAAACTTGCCAGTTTATATTTTACAATTTTGTTAGTTTTTTTTTTTAAGAAACAAAAGCAGTTGTATCATGAAACAAATCTTCTCAACATGAACTTGCATTGAACAATTGCAGTATATCCACCACAGAATAATTGACATTCCAGACTATGCAAGAAATACAAGGTCACCTTTTTTTTTTTCCTACTTGTTAATGTCAATGTCAGAATTTCCTTTAAAAACCCCCAGAACGTTTCAAAAGTAGCTCACAAAATGAACTGTGAAATGGTATTTATAGGAAGCACAATTTATAAGAGCAGCAAAACATTGACAGTGAGAATATTTTTTCAAAAACTGCACATTTTCTATGTAGGACTCACAGCTAAATTTAAGTGGAAGATAGAGGCATCAAATGCTTGTTTTCTGAACGTGTATAATCTACAATTTTCTGAAACATTGTATTTTGAGCTCTTAGGAAAAGTTCTATGTGATACCAGGAAACAGTAAGCTACTATTAACAATTTCATTCTAGATGCAGAAAATACTTATTTTGATGACATCCTTTTCACCAGGGATATTTGAAAGTAGGATTCTAGAAAGAGAATGTCACCTGTTCTCCGAAATGAAGAAGGGCACCAATTTCAGTATGTAAGCTTACTCGATCCCCTTGTAATGTTGTTGTAATGATGCACTTTTTGGTATTTTTTGCTTATTTACCTTTATAAAATGTACACACGTGTGAAAATATTTTACTCCTACAATTATGTTAGGCAAAAAAGACAGAAGGCAGGGACTTACCCTGAGATAAAAAAAACCATCTGAAAAACAAACCAAAGCAGTGAACAGAACAATCCCTAGTTGTGAGGGGCGGGGGTGCATTTCTATCCTCTTCTGTGTACTAATACGTTCGCTTTAAAATAATCCCGTGTCATAATTCTCAGAGCTACTGTGACAAGACTATACTTTTCATTGAACTCTTCCTAGTCGCTGACCTTCACCTCCCACAGGGTGCATATTTGTTACCTGCCTAGGAAGATACCGCGTGCAGAAGGTTTTACAGAAGAAGTTCCAGGATCTGGTTGTTTCCAGCTTTGTTCTGCATCAAGCCCAGGAGATAAAGCTCTTCATGCTTCTTGTACTTCGTTATCATCTCTCTGGCCCTCAATGACTCGTGAGCCACCCTCTGTATAAATGACCATGCTTGTTAACTGTTCTCCTGCTCTATCAGGGGATTCAGGTTTCACGGCGGTACCAGCCTGTAAAATCTCCTGAGACCCGGCCGTCTCTATCACAGCGTGCGAGTACACACCGGGCTCACTCTGCACGTCTGGTTGCAATTCTGTGACAATGTAGTGGGTCGCACCTTCTGAGAAGTTGCCATCAGAACCTTGAACCATGGCTTGAGCTATTTCTTCCGTCACAATAATCTGCGATATCTCCCCATCTGAATCAACTAAATCCATGTGTTCGCTTTGGACGCTGAGTGCATGGCTACCAGCTTCCTGCATAATTATCTGAGAGCCTTCTCCAGCTACCATATGCACAGTCCCCTCCTCATTTACAATGACCTGAGTGACACCTTCTTTTATCAGCTGATCGGCTGCAGCTGTATCACATACAGCAAAATGTAATACTCCTTGGACCATTTTCTTGAAGGCAGCCTGAGCTCTCTCCTGAGATGCAATTATAGCCGATGGGTGCATGACCTGCGTCACTACTTCCATAGGTTTGGTATCTTCCTGAGTCTCTTGAACTTCATGGAACATTTGTATTTCTTGTCTCCCCGCATCACTGGGAACACTGGGCACCTCTGGGTTTGGCATTTGCAAGAAATCTTTGTGACCAGACCTGCTTCTGTCAGGGAGTCCAGATTTGTTTTCCACTTCACCCAGCTCTGTTACAGCACAAAGCAAGGCATCTAGTGCTGAAGAGGAGTCTGGAGGATGTACTGTAGCTTCAGAAGACTCCAAAACTTCCTGTTGCATTATCTGTTGCAGTACAGCACCACTGGAGTCAGGAACTGCATCTATAGGAACAGCCTCCTCCATATCAGTTCCTGTTACCGAGCCTTCAACCACTACCACCTGTGTTGCACCATCGGCCAGCTGCTCAGTAAGTATCTGCCCTGGAACCATACTACTCACATCTGAGCTGTTCTGATCTGTAGCTATGACCTGCCCATCTTCAGTAATGTGGACTACCCTGGCCATCTGACCAGCCATTGCCAGAGTCTGAAGGGTCGCCGCTGCTGTTTCTTCTGCAGAGACATCAAACGCAAAGTCACCATCGTATCCTTGAATAATAATAACTTGCTGAACTTGTTCAGGCGATGGTTGCTGTCTCCTGCTGCCTCGAAAGACCTTCTCTTTAACTGGAGAAACCTCTCCCAGTGCTGCTGCAGTAAAAGGACTGGCAGTTTCCACAAAGGTTGCTCCTTGCCCCTTCAGTCGGCATTCATAAGACTTGGATACAATGCCTACAAGAAAAAAATATTCTGTTAAGGTGGTATCATGGCAAATATCAGTTCATTACTTCAGCAATTTGTAGCCTAAATGAAAAAAAATTCCTTGACAATTGTTAGTTTTCACTGGCAGAAAACACAGATAAAATGAGCAAGCGAACAAAACCAATTTGCATGTTTTCCAAATAACATATTTACAGGTTGAAGTAATTGCTGAGTTTAACAATGCTGCAGCTTATTAACAATTTAAATGTGTTTTTTAAACTATGCTGTATTATAAAAAAAAAAAAAAAAGCCCAGATAAATACAGTATACAGTTAAAAGCCATTAACACATCTTTTATAGAAGATCCTATTGGTGATACTTCAGTACTTCGGTAATGAATTTTAGGATCATACATTTTCTTAAACATATCCATGTGTGAAAAACTGTGGCTGATCTTCTTAAAACCCTGCTTTTGTTGGCGAGATAATTGCCATGCTGTCAGTTTGATGCTGTTGTCTTCCCCTTCATTTCCCACCTAGCATCTTAAGATAGCAATAGCAAATGGCAGGATGGAGTATGTGCCTAGGTTTGTGGTTAATCAGTGCTGTTCCTTTGTAATAGTGTAATGAATGTATAGAATTTGTTTTTCTTTAACGCACAGTCAAGGCCGTGGGGGTTAGACTTGCTATCAGGAAGAATTTTTTCACAGTGAGGGTGGTTGTGCATTGGAACAGGCTGCCCAGGAAAGTGGTGGAGTCCCCATCCCTGGAGATATTCAAGAGATGTGTGGACATGGCACCAAGGGACACAGTTTAGTGATGGGACTCAGTAGATCAGGTTGATGTTTGGACTTGATCTTGAAGCTCTTTTTCAACCCAGATGAATCTATGATTCTATGGTTTTTTTCAACACACTTTGCTGACTCAGCTCACCAACCTAATTACCCAGAGAAAACAGTCAGTTGTTTTCTCCCTCTAAGCAGGATGTCCTGTACAATTACTGGCCAGAGAAAGCTCAGTCGCACTTCTTAATTATGTCTACATGAAATCAATTAATAGACAAAAATATTGGTATCTCCATATCGCAACGGCTTACTTTGCTACTCAGTCACATTTTTTTTGTCATTGTAGGTTTCCTCCTCAGTTCTCAACACTTATACTAAAGCTTTGGCAAAGCAAAAGATGCCCACGGCTGCAGGAAATCTTGCACACCATCCCCAGAGCACGGCCTCAGATTGCTCATTTAATTGGATGTAATTTCACACTTGTGAGATGTGCTACACTGAGACTGAGTACTTGGCATCTTTGTGGCGTCTTTGTTGATATGCTTAGGTGACCATCAAGCTAACATGCCAAAATAACATTGGTGCCTAAAAAACTGGGCTCTTGCTTGCATCTATGTATCTCTGTCTAATCTATCAATTAATCCATCTATCTACCTGTCTATTCATCCTTTTTTCTATTACAAAGCTTCTGGTAGAGAACTACACTATGAAGCAAAAGAGGCGATTTTGTTATGCTGAAAGGCTGCAAATCACTTTCAGAAGTCTCAGCTGACATTATACAACTTTCTCCATCTTAGTTTGCAAGGCTGGGTTATCTTTGGAAAAGAAAATTAACAATTTAAACCATTAGAGTGTTTCCAAGTGATGCTGCATGATGTATCTGGCACATGCAATTGAAGTACATTTTGTCAGGCATAAGCTGTAAGGAGGCTTACTGCGGTACGGCTGGTTCTTATCCCCACTTTTCCTCTGCTCTCTGTAGGCACTGACATTCACGAGACCCCCCAAAGAGCAGAAAAATAGGAAGGGGAAATCAACATAAAATGACAATTATCTTAGCTCCTCCACATTTTATAATACAGTAGAAGTAATTAATTCTCTCAGGAATCTTGCTTTGTTGACGTGATAAAAGAGGAGCCTGGCAGTGATGTGGCACAAAATCAAAATAACTCTACAAATCACGCGTTTTCTGCAGGATTTCAAAATCAAAATAACACGGCGATCATAATTTTCACGTGCACGCAGCAAAATCATGACATCTTTCCCTTAAGATAATGATAATTTTTGCACAGGACACAGCACCACTGCATCGAAGAGAAGCTCTGCTCTGGGGAAGGGAAAGAAAAAGGAAATCCATCCTGTTTTCGTCTCCTGAAATAATTGCCGTACCCGTGAATCTGTGCAACTCCGGCCTTTACTGTGCAATTGAACGGGAAGTCTCTTGGGTGAAGAGCTACCCGGTGAATCCCTTGCAGCGCTGATAATTATGCCATTCTGACTGCTTACTTAATCTATTTGAATCCAGAGGTGAGTTAAGCCACTTCCTGACCATTAAAGTAAACTGCATGGGTAAATACTGCTGTCACTAAGGGGTGTGATGAAGCTTAACTACACCAACATCTTAACCTCGGCTCGGTGCAACCCTAGCTATTCCATCACAGTTCATAAATGCGATTGCAGGTCCATCTTTTGATTCAGCAATTTAATAACTTCGAGTGCTGTCAGTACTGCTTTGAAAAATGGCTCCTATAAAATGTAACAGCCTCAATCAGACTGTAAAAGATTCACCCACTGAAGATTCTTCCATTTCAACTATAATGAATTAATGTTGAGCAATGTAGAAGTTCAAGTGTCATTTAAACTAATGTGAATCTACTGTAACTTTAAATTTTAACTGGACTATGACCAAGAATTTACTGGGAACATCATCTTCAATTTTAGTGATTTTTCATGGTAAATACGAACTGCAGATTTTACTGGCTTTCTTTTGTTTTACAAGTGAAAAGCCAAGCAGGGAAGATATTTAGAAAACAACATATTTTGAGGCTTAGCTGCTATTTCAACTTTGGAACAGTGCATTTTTTTTTACGGAGCACTGCTATCCAGCCCCTTTGTAGGAGTTTTTATGCATTTAAGGAGTATGTCACATTATTGGACTGTATGTAGTAACAAATCACGTTGTCCTAGTAAATTCAGTCTGCCTCTAACCCCCTCTTAGAAGCTGGGAAAGAGAAGGGCTAAGTGTTGGCTGACATGGCAAACATAAGCTGCAATGCAAGCCCACATTAATATTAGGAAAACTGGACTTGTTGCTGATTGCATGTCACTGCAAATTAAGAAGATACACAAACAGGCATTAAAATGACAAAATATAATGATATGAGAGCTCATATTCGGACAATTTGTAAAGAGGTGTTTCATATCTAGGGGTGCAATGATCACAGAATTGGTTTCTTTCCAAGAAGTCTGTCATTTCAGCGGGGCCATTATTTATCAGTTGGAGTCCTGAGCAACTGTTAGTTTTTTATTTGAAAATGTCAGGATTTTTTAGACATTAAATCCATATTCACAGGTTATTTTAATTCTCAGAGACCACAAAGTCCCAAAATAGGGCTAAAAGAAACGCTTTGATGTTTAATGTGCTTTTGGGAAACTACAAATAGGGTTTAGTACCTTCTCCCCTCTCTTTTCCTCAGCACCTGACTTCCTTTTGTGTGCCTGTTTTATTCTTTTGTTACTGTCATCATTTGTTCCCTACAGAATAAATACCTTATTCTTTTGTTAAGCTTACATTTAATTAAAATGTACAGGATTTGTGCAGTAAACTCGAATGAAACAAATAAAACAAGGGCCCCCTCTCTTGAAGGCATACGTTGTGAATGAAAAATGTCATTACAGACTAAAAAATTTTGCAGTAAACAGGGCCTACAGAGAGAAGTTTCCCCCGTAATGACATCCATAAAATACACAAATGGCACTTTTAGTACCATCCTGAATATGGCATTTTCTGTGCTCTACACACAATCTAAATGGTTTGATCATAGAGCATAATACTCCATTGGGTTTATAGAACAATCAATGTTCCATAAAATGATGTATTTATCCAATAGTAGGCTCAGCAGTTACTGGTGTATGACATTGTAGGACACTGGCTTTGTACTGTTCAGCAGCACACATGCTGGCTGTAAAACTTATCTAACACTACTTCAACAACTTCATCTCATCTGTGTCAAGTAATTTGTTGAAGCCTCAGCTTGGTTTAAAAAAACTTGTAATAAAAATTCATAGGATTTTCAGGAGAATGAAAGCTGATGACAATAGCGAGGTCACATTGCGGCGCCACGCGAGGGGTCGGGGGTCAGCTGCAGTTCTAAAACAGAAAGTAGATTTCATGCATCGTGTAGCAGATAAAGACGGCATTAAGGAGGCTTGTCTCAGAAAGAAATGCCTAATGCCTTAGGAAAGTCTCTGCTAATATTGTATGTAAAGCACCGCTTTGCTCTCCGCCAGCCGCCTCCTCAGAATTTTAAACCTTGCCCCAAAGTTGTGGCAGCAGCCGCGCATGGTGAGGCCGGGCACAGGATCTCCTTCCCGAGGAGCACCTTCAGGATAAAGCAGTAAGTCAGAAATGAAATAATCTATTACGACAAAGGAAATGATCTGCATTTACACAGCAAGCTTGAAACGGCTCTCGTGCTGTTCCTGAGAAAGTTCCAGGTGACCTGATTTATAGCATCTTTTTCTGCAATGCTTAATTTTTCTTACTTTGGTGGTTAGGAGCCTTATTTATTGACACCTACAAAAATTTGGTATCTAGTACAATGTGATGGATATTAAATAATGCGGATGCAAAGTAACATCTTTTTGTTCAGCTAAATACAACCCTCCTGCGATTACAACATACAGAAAATTCAGCTTACATTGGCAACCATTTGAATGAGCAACTGATTTTTTTATTTTAAAGTTACTGCCTCCGTGACAATAAAATATTTTGAGTGGTATGTTAAGCTCACCGTTCTAGTTCATAAAGGAGTAATTTAGGCCTCGATCCTGCTGAAAATCTGATCAGCTCCAAATTTCTGCACTCTCTTCTTTTCTGTTTTTAACTACCTCTAATTGATTAAGTGCAGTGTAAGAATTGTAGCATGCAAACTTTGGGATTTTCTTGATTTTTGGAAGCCATAACAATAAACCATGTTTTTTCAAATCTCTGCTCCTTACACATACTCAAATCCTTTTTCTTTTCTAAGGTTTTTTATGTACAAGCTATACAGGGGCCGGCATTTTCAAAACCAGCTAGTTAAGCTACTAAATAATAGAGGTTGTGAAGGCTCATTCATATTTTCTACTGAGGAAAGAAAACAGGATGGGTCAAACCAAGAAGTGAAATAAATCAGCAAGCCAAAAGGGCTCTGTCAGAACTATTATGTCCACAAAGGCAACATACATTTGTAAAGCAGTACACATAAGTACACCTATAGGGAACTTAACCAGCTCCCTAAGAAACATAAAAAAGTCCACTATTATATAAATGGTAATGAGAGAGAGATACCAACACAGTGATTTTTTCTTCTCAGAACACCATTACCGAAAAAAGATAATTAAACACAACCAACTCCCAAATATGGCAAATAGTTCATTTTCTACTTAAAAATCCAGAAATGTCATGCTTGATGCTAAAACTAAAGATGTCCTTGGCTTCTAGCTTTGTCCTTTATCCACCAGCACGTCCAGAAGCTTCAAGGTCTTCTAAGAATTGCTTGTACAAAGGGTGAAGTTTTAACCTTTCAGGTATCTTAAACAAAGAAACAGATGTCCTTTTAGCTTCTCAAACTGTAAAAGGAAACAATTTTCTGTTTTTCTTTCGATAACCAGACTCAAAGTTCCTGTTTGTTATTTTTGCATCCCATACCTTAGAGGACTATGTCAGCACCAACAACAAAGAAATTAAACAAGAAATAGCCACCAAAATAAATAGCTAAGCCATTCAGTTACGATGTTTAGACAGTTGGTTTGGTTTGGTTTAGTTCCCCTCTAGTGTCCAATTAACCTTTGGGAAAAGGCCTTCGCTCTGAAAGAATTCAGTTTCTCTTTCCTTGTGCTCAAGGTCAAAAATGAACACTATAGAGCCTAGTGTCACAGAAGCTGGGCAAAGAAAAATGAACGTGCTGCCACTGCCACAGATGATGGCAAACAGGTACAGTGTTAATGCACAGAGTTTATGACTGCCTAGTGTGCTCACAGCCAGATTTTCTTCTAGACTACTTTTCCTCTTTATTCACTTGCCACCACATACATAGGCTTTTTCTTTTCCGTTCCCAGTTATGAGCAAAAGCCTCACTGAGGCATATACTGCAATTACCTATATGGATGAGTAGCATTAGGAATGTATTTGGAGTATTTTAGCTAGTTTTTCCAAAGCAATTTAGCAGCTGGAGATGAAGATAGCCAGCTTGGACATTTCTTCGCAGACCAGCTTCAAAGGCTGCTCTGGCCCTCAGTTTGGGAACGACTGACATTGATGCTACACGAATGGACTTTTACTGCTTTAATCCCGCAGTGCAATGGGAAAGTGCATTTTTAGCACTTCTAAACTAGAATCTGGATTTCAAGAGATGCCAGTTGTGTTTGGTCAGGCTGCAGAACTCTGTTTCCAGGGCAGACAGGGCATACAAGATAATGCAAAAAAAATAATGGGAATGCTAATATGAGAAAATCAGAAAAACAAACAAAGAAACCACAAGCTCTGATCATAAGACAAATGATCTAGATTTCTAAAATATGTACAATCTCAGACGGTAACTATTTTGTTAAAAAAAAAGCTCAAACTACTTTCTGTCATTATTATCTTAGCAAGAGTTTCTGTTTTTCAAGAATATATACATTTAGATCCTGGTCTCATAAACATTTATTTATCACGAGTACTGCTTACTGCCATAGTTAGCCTCAATAGTCTCAAAGGGACTAAACATGGTAGCTTGCATTATGCATTGTGTTTGCATAATCAGGCCCTTGGGATTAACAATTCTGAAATTGGCCAGCCTTTCCCAACGTTTGATGTGCATACATGCACTAAGGAGAACAGACACTTGTAAGGGACACCTAAAATAAAACACGATGTTATGAAATGATCAAGCAGAAATTATATTCTCCTGCATACTGATCACATTATGAGTATCGTGATTTCCTTTATTTATTTATTCTGATTGATGCAGCCATTCAGTAAAAAGGAGCACCTGTCGTTTTCTTGAGGGCATGTCTCAACCCATTTGGAAAGCATGGCAGCTTTTAGGCAGAATGTTTGGCAATAACTAGAACTAGTAAGTTTCCCTAGTTATTTTTGTTAGTTGAAATAACAGAGATGCCATTTGCTACATGATAGTCATCTCTGCATTTCATTTATCAATTCAACTACATTACACTGTATATTCATATCTTTCCAGAGTAAATTACGGGAAATAACCATTTGTCTTCATTGTAGACACTTTTGTATCTATAGTAGAAAACAAACCTCTATTCAATAACTGCACAGAGGTACCATTAAAATCAAATTTACAGTAAACAGAACCTGCAGCTGGGGTAAAACACTAACTGTTAGTATTTTAATTATCAGTGAAGCTTTCGGAGGTCTAACATCTGCTCATAGCCAAATGACAGCAGCTGCTCATTTAAAACAATGTGAATTTCTTCTATAAATATTAAAATGAACTGTATGTTTCTTGTTCGTTGTAGCTATGTTCCTATCGAGCTGTTTGAGTATACAGGGCATTTTCAACTTCTTTCTTGTGGCAAGTTCGTAAAGGGCTGACCTCTTCAAGAGAATGAGAGGCAAAGACAGCAAAAATTCTCGAGTCTGTAAATTGAAAATGTTTAAGAGACAGTACTAGAGGTCACCCTCTGCCAAGACATTGCTAGTAAATGCTAACAAAACATCAGCAATAAGTTCAGTGCATTGTAGTAACTTCAAGGACAAGACTTCTCAGGATGCAAGGTGTCAAGGAGTCTACAGGATAGGTTATCAGAAAAGCTAGCACTCTCTGAATAAGTAGAAGCAATTATTAATGCAGAAAAATTACCAGAAAAAATGTTCTATTTCAATATTCAAAGCATCAGAGGAGATGAACGTACTGTCTTTTATGGACTACATCAAAATCACACCAGAATGAGCACTGATTCATATGATTAGAAGTAATAATCTGCCAGATAGATGGAGCTATGCTGGCCAATAGAAGATCAGTTAATTTTGAGAAGAAGGGAGAGCATCATAACTTAATTAGCAGTTTTTTTTCTGGACCCTCCATACAGTTCAGTATCTCATCTGCTGGAAATAAGGAAAGAAATAGGAGAAGTGACACGTGCTCATGGTTGGTCAGGTGAGAGCAGGTATCACAGTGTTTCAGAAAAAAAGCAAAGGAAGGAAGTGGGAGTTTTAACTTATACATATTCCAATGGAGCAAGACCTATTTATTTACTTTTATAGCATCAAATGCAATTCTAGTGGATAATAATATTTGTAAATTTTTGCAATAGACCTAAAGCACAATGATTACTTAGTCTGAAAACCACAGGTCATGCCACATCAAGGACAGGGTGAGAGAACTGATGCTGTTCAGCCTGGAGAAGAGAAGGCTGCAAGGTGACCTGAAAGTGGCCTTTCGATATATAAAGGGGAGCTACAGGAAAGGAGACAGACTCTTTATCAGGGTTTGTGGTGACAGAGCAATGGGAAATGGCTTCAAGCTCAAAGAGGGTAGATTTAGGTTGGATATAAGGAAAAAGTCTCACACAGTGAGGGTGGTAAAACACTGGAAGAGACTGCCTGGAGATGTGGATGATGCCCTGTCCCTGGAGACCTCCAATGTGAGGCTGGATTAGGCCCTGGGCAACCTGATCTATCCATACACATCCATGGGATTTGGACTAGATGACCTTTAAAGGTCCTTTCCAAGATTCTATGATTCTATGATTTTCACCTTTCGAAATAATAAGATGAGATGTTCACCTTTACATATATACCCATGACACACAATCAACCACAGCTGTCCCCAGACTGGTACATGGCATCAGATAAAGATGGATTAATTACATAGGTGGTTGTTAGGTTTTACCACCAGATTTCCCACCCCAGAGTTGGTATCAGTGCAGTGTGTCCCAATGCTTGTGAGAAGGAGTAAATATCAGGTGGCCTTCCCTCTGCTGCCCCCTCACTCCACCCGAGGCACAGGGAGCATCGAGGCTAAAAATGCCTAAAGAGATGACTGCTGAAGAATATGTTAATTCTTCAGTTCAGAGTATCACGGGTTCAGCATTAACTATGGAGTTATTCAAGAAATGCAAAATAACATACGTGCTGGTTCTGTAAGGTGGGATGGGAAGAATCATAGAATTATAGAATGGCTTGGGTTCGAAGGGACCTCAAGGATCATCAAGCTCCAATGCCCCTGCCACAGGCAGGGCCGCCAATCTCCACATGTAATACTAGACCAGAGTGCCCAGGGCCACATCCAGCCTGGCCTTGAACACCTCCAGGGACAGGGCATCCACAACCTCTCTAGGCAGCCTGTTCCAGCACCTCACCACTCCCACAGTAAAGAACTTCCCCTGATAACCAACCTAGATCTTCCCTCCTTAAGTGAAGTGAAGGTTGGAAAGACAGGTAACTCTTTTATACCACTTTTGAGGGTCGAGTTTGTGCCAAAGTGTTCTTTTCATGATTCACTTCTGGTGAAGGATGGAAGCAGCATGTTTCCAGCATATCTTCAAAGGAAGAGCTGTTCATACAATTGACCCTTTACACAGTCAGAGATGTATTTCCAGTGCTACTGATACAGTAGTATCTAAATGAGCTGTCTTTCATGCCCAGTATTAGATAGCACTAGGCTGTGCATAGATAGAAGACACCAAAGGAGGTGCTTCCTGAGCCACCGCTGATGCAGGAGTCACAATATCAGCATGTCTAGGAAAAGCAGAGCAACTCAAGCTGCTTCCACCCAGCTGCTTAGTTGTGTTCCAAATTTGAGTAATTCTCATGCTACACTTGCAACATGTGTAACAGTTGGTCAGCTTGAGGTAGAAATCTACAGCCTTTAGATTGATGATAGATGGAATACACAGATAATAATAAATTCCCAGGAAGTGTTAACAACATAATTGAGAAAAAACAGGATGTAACAAAAGCAAATACAAAACAGTGCAAGATTGAACTTGTGCTGCTGCACACTAATACTTGCGGGGAAAGTAAACATGCAAAAATGACATTCAGTGAGAAAGAATTCCCTTGAGAACTGTAATGACAGCAGTCATCAAATTAGATGTGAGTTTATGAAAAGATAAAACAGGAAAAGAGAACAGGCCAAAGCAATTTTTAATTGCACGTTCAAAGGCATGTCTCCTGCACATTTTTCTGGTAGACCTACAACTAAATTATCTCTTCACCAGGGGAGAGACACTCACTAAAGAACATTCAGAACAGTGAAATAAAAATTACTAGAAGGATGGTTTTCATGGAAATACCGAAATACTGTCTGCAACAATTTCTAATTTTTAATGCAAAAGCTGAAGAGGGAGGAAAATTCTTGGCACTCGTGGAACAGCATAATCTGATTTTGACGCAGTGCTATATTATATATATATATATATATATATATATATATATATATTGTGGCTTGAGCCACAATGTAGGAAGAGGTTTGGATGTAGTGAGCAATGGAAGGCCAACACCGATGTCTAGGGCTTTCAGGTGCCAGAGAGGCTATGCTCCCAGAGGGAATAAATCAACTGCAAGAGAGCTGGAATAGGATTTAACCTGACTCATCACCATTTGCACTGCAAATCCATACCCTTCCACAACAGCTCAGTGAAATGCGGCATGTGATTCTTCAGTAACTACTTAGTTAACTTCTGTAAACAACTCCATGGTGAACTGAAGTTCACCCAAGGCTGTGGCGCCTTGAGTCTTAAAAAGCCAAAGAATTCGTAATGACTGTCAATCATACACAGCATGAATCTTGCTCAAATATGGACTAGTAAACAAACCCTCCCATTATGTCAGGTCATCTCATTAGCTCTTCTTACTTTTTAGCTGAGGCCCAATTTAGGTCAGGAAAGAGAGATCACTTCAGAACTTACCAGTGATCAATGTTTTCTAACATATATTAAACACCGCTTAGCTCTTAATTTTGATAGCACTTGTTCAAAGAATCGCTGTACATATCTGTCTACAACTGATGCCAAGTGATGTTTAAAACCACATTGATTAAATGATGCAAACACAGTTACTCCTAGTGTACTTCTCTGTAGCACGATGCACTGTGCAATTAATGCACACCTTATTCTGATGGTACATACAACTGCTATAGCACTTGCAATGGTTAACTGAAGTGAACCCCAAGCACTGTTACTGTTTTAGTGCAGTAGATAAAATTTCAGAGGGTATGACAGAAGGTATGACAACTTCTGTGAAAGTGGTAAAGCTTGTGATATGTGACAAGACAGAGACCAGATAACACCCCCTAAGAACAAACAAACAAACAAACAAACAAAAACCCAACAACCAACACCAGAAGCCTGAAGCTCAGTATGTGAAAGATGTGATTTTTGAAAACATGAGAATCTAACAGCCCCCATCGAGACTCATGTAAAGGGTTCTTATTTCAGCTACTTTTTTTTTTTTTTTTTTTAATTATTATTATACTATTTCTTACACCTTTTTCAGCTTCAGTAGTTTAGCAAACAGTTTCCTAACTTCTGGCACAGAACATACAAAATACACAGGAGGATGCACTGTGGTCTGTCATTTCAAAGATGTGCAGATTAAAGAGCAGCCCATGGCATTGCGGGCTTAAGCAGCTGCTCCAAGTCCCAGGTAGGGCGTATGTGGAGATTTTGTAGCTTTGTCTTCTGCTATATGTTCCAATGCCCCAAAACCTGCTGAGGTTCACCATTCTTATCAGTGAGTCTCCAAGTATCAGTGAAACAATATTCAGGTGCTTCTACTGAAATAAAAACACTCTAAAGCTACCAGGGTGATATATATATTTTTTGTAACAAGAAATATACATATTAAAATATAGATGGAATGAAAACAACACTAGTACCAAAAAGGACAAGCTACAAGAAGTCCAAAAAAATGTATTCTTAATTCCACATGCTATGTTTTTAGGTTCTCTTTCACGACAGAGTGAATTTTATGCACAATTTTTGGATCTGTGTGCCTAGAGCTAAGTTTCTCTCTGCAGAATTGGGAAGCAAAATAAAATTGGTCTGTCTTCCACTAGTGCTAAGTACAAGCACATGCAAATGCAAGCCAAACAGAATGCATTTAAAATCTAATGGCATTTATCTAACTATGCGCCTCTATAACTGTATCTCCTGAATTGCTCACGAAAGTAGTATATTTATCACTAAATAACACAATAAAATGAAAAAGCATTATTCTAACTTTTCAGGCAGAGAAGTAAAATGCAACAAAAAATCTGTTGCCAAGGTCACACAAGAATTCCCAGGTGTATTGAGGCCTAGACTTATGTCTTAATCATAGCATTATCATTTCTTAGAAGAGTCTATTGTCAGCGCCAAGAGTTGAGGTACTCCATTTACCCACACTGAAGCACCAGTCACATCGCAGCAATTTTCTTGATAATGCCCTGTCAATGAATCAACCCTATGTTCGTGAGCAGAGGGGAGTTCAGTGTCCATGTATCCTATAATGAGGAATGCTGTGCTGCAATCTCTGCTGAGATTGTCATAGGTGTCCACCGATACCATCTGCAATTACAGAATTTTATGAGATGGAAACTGGTTCATTAGGAAAAAGACTCAGCCTACCAGTTCATTTCACAGATGTCAGATGGTAGACTTCCTGATCGTCACGATTCTTGCAAGTGAATAAGGGGCCTGTAGTTAGGTTTTTGGGAATTAAGCACACAACCAATGCTAAGCATAGGCTTGAATGTTTTTCTGAGTTGGACCTTCTGTTAGCCCCAGCCTATGGCATATTCAAAATGGTAACCTAGTCTCCCTAACACTCCCCTGCACCAAAATGACCGTGTTTCTATTGGAGGTGAACCTTGCTGCCTTTATTTAGTCCTTTTGTTAACAAAAGACCACAGGAAAATCCAAGCCAGCAGTGTTTAGCACAAGCAGATAAGAAGCTACACACAGACCAGAGCACTGCCATGAATTCTGGGTAGCCTCTGATGCTCTGAGAAGACGCCAATGCCAATCTCTAGCATCCTCAATACCATGAAACACAGTTATTTGAGATGTTTCCTTCTCCTTGTGCAACCACCTCAAGTGGCAGCAACAGACATAGTCTCTGGCCTTTCGTATGCTCATTTCACGGGACTGTTTCCATAACAAAGATAGACTCCCTCTGGGTCAATTCATCACAGGCTTCCCAAGTACTGTCCCTTCTACACCCTCTTCTGGTCTCCCCCCTGCCTCGCTATAAAAAATAAAACAGAACAAAAGCCCACTGGACGCGCAAAAATTATATCGTAGATTTGTAGATTAATGGGCTGATTCTGGCATCTCAATTCAAATGGATTTACAACCACTGTGTTTAGCCCTGTGTGATTTCAAATAGAATTACTCCTGATGAATTTGAATGCAAATTCACAAAGCATTAAAACAAACCATGTTTAAACTCGTTGGTTCATCAGATGCAAATATTGTGCATTAAGCAGGGAATACCCATTCATGAAAATAATGAAAACTGACACCAATATAATAAAATCATTACAGGTTTATGGATTCTGGGACTTAAACAAGCCATACCCTTGCTTCTCCTAACTGATTAAATGCTTCTTTGCAGTTTATGTTTGATCTGAAATTCAAAACCAAATTACTTTAGTCTTTGAGCCCAGAACCTTGGAAAATTGCTAGGAGGGTCTAACTCAGATTTGCTTGCGGAGAAGGGCCAGATGAGGAAAGGAAGCCTTGGGGGCAGGGGAGCTAGCAGTGCAACTGAGAGCAGGCAGCAGCGAGATAAATTGAGGCTCCCAGACTCTGCCGGCAAGCATTCATAAAACCACCATGTGAACAGCATTGTGCAGAACAAAAGGCAATGATGATAAAATTGGGCACTTTTGTTTTAGAAAGCTGGCACAGATGGGCCTGTGCTTCATTTTTATGAAACCTCAGCTACCTTCACTTTGCATCACGTTTGTAGACAGGGGACTTATGTGCAGAAGGGCAATGGATTGCTCTTTCTTTCTGGGACTGTCCTGTAACAAGCCAGCAAAATGAGTGCAACCTTGTTCTAGCTGATGACGTACATCTCTGGACTGCATCAAAGCACCACGTATAGTGTGGTCCTTCCATTACTCCCTGTTGTTCAATCATCATGAACAAGTCTTCATTTTCAGTAAGATGACAACACCTAAACTTGAAACTTCCAGGTAAAATCATATTTAGACACTAAATTCTTTTCATAACGATCATATTTAGAGCAGCAAAATATTCCTCGCTGAAGCATGTAATGCTGAGAACGCACTATTTTGCTGCACAGTCTATGCAATATAAAAAGTTCTTTGCTGCATCATGATTTGCTCCAATTTGTGTATAAATATCACCTGTAATAAAAGGAATTGTAACACCGAGTTTTACTTAAATAACAGCTGCAAAGAGGTTTGCAGGTATTATAGCTAACAGACAACAGAAAAGTACGGGCAATTGCAACAGCCCTTGCTCAAAATCATTATTCTCTCCTTTTTTTTTCTTTTCTCTTTTGCTAATCCATTGACATCAATTTTAAGTATTTTAAATGAGAATATTTAAAGATTTATGAATGCATAAACAGGAGGGGGAACAACTGTTTACATGAAGTGATAGTGATAGGACAAGGAGGAATGATTTTAAACAAAGACGGGGAGGTTTAGGTTAGATGTTAGGAGGAAGTTTTTCCCACAGAGGGTGGTGACACACTGGCACAGGTTGCCCAAGGAGGTTGTGGATGCCCCATCCCTGGAGGCATTCAAGGCCGGGCTGGATGTGGCTCTGGGCAGCCTGGTCTGGTGGTTGGCAACCCTGCACATAGCAGGGGGTTGAAACTAGATGATCTCTGAGGTTGTTTTCAACCCAGGCCATTCTATGAGTCTATGATTATGGGATGGTCTGAGGTTAATTTGATTTGCAGAGCTCAGAAACCATCTAGATGTGCAGTAAACACCAGAAAGTCCATTCTTGTAACCCTCTCTAAACTGAATTGATCATCCCAGGAAAACTCCTATTTTTGATGACAGAGATGTGCAAGAGAGAAGACCTAACTGTGAGGTTCTTGTGTCCTACATTTACAAATATCTACCTAAAAGCCCACTTGGCATTTCTATAAGGTAACATGCCACACAACACATGACAGCGTAGCTGATGCTGGACCATGGGGGATTTTATAAGCCTGGCTGCTTTAGCACTGCAGTACTCAATCCAGAACCCACACCTCTCTCAGTTTTTATAAACTCCTACCTGTCCAGCAAATCAAAGACTTCAATTTCTATGGCAGCCCTGTGATTTATATCCTTAACTTTGTTATCTCCAGTGCACGGCACACAGAACTGTATTGGTCAGAGGCTAAGAAGAAAACTCTGGTGACATTCAGGTGATGGAAAAGAATGCCACTGATTCATAATGTAATTAATTTTGGATTAAAAAAGAAAAAAGAATAGATTCTGCTCAATCTCCATTATTTAATAACAGCACTCTGTGATCCATCCTGGTATCCCGTTGGCAGTAAGATGCTGCTTAAAAGCGACGTAATACTGAACCTCCTGGGACAGGCACTCTGTTTAACTCTCCTGCTCTCCCCATACTATTGCTTTTTTCACGCCTGTGGTCAACAGAAGTATTTGGGATGGATTTCTTTTCTTAGAAAGAGAGAGAGAGAAGTCTGCCACATTCTCTTACCAATTTTGAAACTGCTCCTGAAACTGAACCAAAATAGCTTCTGATTACAGGTATGTTCTGTGAAACATAAGGCAAGTGAAGACTTCTTGCTTTTTTCTCATGACCTGTTGGCTGATTTCTGGAGTGCTGCTGAGAAGCTGCTCTACTACTCACTATGGGCTGAAGTGCTGTGTCACGATACCTTGGCTTTATGAGTTGCTGAATATCAGACCAAAGTGAACTTCTCAGTGCTACACACATCTTGTTTTTCTTGTTTGTTTCTTTTTTTTTCTCTCTCTCTCTTTTTTTTTTTTCTCTGTCTGCAATGTATGAATGCGGCAGAGTGGCAGAAGCGTAATACTTGAGCGTAAAGGCCCACCATAATATGTATTAGAATGAGATGTGCTGGTATGTAGTAAGTGCCAATCTGAGCACTCAAGAGGTGGAATTATGACTTCAGATTTAGGCGCTTATTTTAGAAAGTAGATCTCAAAGAATATATAGGGTTGCCCACTTAGCTTGGAAAACCCTGTTCCAGTTTTGAAAGCTACTTGTCACTGCAGAGCAATTTTGAAGCAAAGTAGTATATTTGGTGGCCTCATTTGCATGACAATACCCCAAATGCTCTTCTAGCTCACAGCTACTTCATGGAAGGGCTGGTACATTCAGGCTTTGAAAATAAACCCAAATTGTGTGGGTGTAGTGGTGCATATCATTTATATATTAAAAAAAAAAAAAAGAAAGAAAGAAAGAGCGAGCCATGTGCAAAGGTGGAACTATTAAAATGGGTAATAATTGCAGATAACCAAACTAACATGCATCAGCAGCATATACTAGAAGTCAGTACACGTGGTAGTCTGGCAGGCTTCCAGCACAGTCATTGATTAGCCGATCAGGTGCTGCCTTTGTGTACGTGTTTTAAATGTTGACACCAGTCATCAATGCTTCTGCGAACGGCTGTCAAAATATATTAGCAACCAATTAGAAAAACTAAACAATGTACAGCACAAAGCGCAGATATAAAAAAATAGTTTATCGAAATGGACTTCACCCATCTCCTGCTCTTTCCTCCTCCTCTCACAGCTTGCAACACAAAATAAATGCACCACATTGACTTGTATGGCAGTACAGAATAATGCAGTCTCCTCCGTTGTGTGGATTTCACTGCTGAGAAGCTGTAATACTAATTGTCAGTTTCCCATGATCAAAGTAATTTGGTTAAATAATTGGTTTACATTTACTATGGTTTATTTGCCTCACAAAAATAAATGTTTTAACAAAAGATCATCTGAAGAGGAGGAAATGCTACGGTGATAACACCAATATGGTGCCAGCATATGGAGAAATATGTGTGTTTGTGCATGTAAGCAATGACATGAAGCTTCAGCTGTTTTGAGAACAAAGCTTTACACCTGAATTAACTTAATATTATATGTGCATTCTGGCACATGTGCATACGAGGAGTAAAGATAAGGCAGTGTGCACTACATTTAAAATTCTTCTGTTATTGGATTGTGGTACTGAAATCAGTTCCTACTTGAAAAAATACTGCTTTAAATGTTGATTTATTGGACATCATTTATAACTGATTCTTGATAGGTGATCAAGATAGATGATGGCATTTCTTCTTTTCTATTTACTCTATCAGTTGCATGAAGACTGCACTCACATGTGAAACAACAGCTTTTCAATACCAAAAATCAAGTTGATGACATCACGATAACCCTTCCAGCCATTCTTGGCTTTTCAGATTTTTTTCTCTCCTTTATTTTATATAATATATGGATTTGACCACAATTTTTACAGCTCCTCCCTAGATGCAGAAAGGGAACACAGTAACCAAGTGCCTGCAGCAGTCGACAAAAGCTGTTTCCTTTAACCTCCCTACAGACTACCAGGCGTGAAGAATGGCTGAAGCACTTTCCCTCAGCCACCAGAGTTGCTCTTTTTTCTAAGTGCTGCTGGAATGACTTTGTTCAGGAGAGGCTGCCACCAGAGTTTGTTCAAAACTCTGCCAAAATGGCTCCAACTCAAAAGTAATTAAAAGTCTCTGAAAAAATCATAAGTCAAGAGAGTGGCGTAACACCCATTAATTATGGTGCTCAGTGATGTCACACCTGTGACTTAATGGAGGCTACTCTGAAGTGGGTTTAGAGCTGCTGTTCATAATTTATAATGATATTTTGAAGACTGTCTATTAAAGTGCAGTATCTAATCTGGATAGCACACATTTAACAATAACTGGTGGCATCACATCAAGAATAATATGGCACCTTTCACTGTAAAGCTGTTGCAGATGACAGCAGGTTTTAGCATCCAACACAACACCACAGGATGGTATCTGAGGTGGAACCATGGCCCTGAGAAAACTCTGATGCACTTCTTGTAGTTCTGCTCTCATCAACCAGCACTAGACTCTAATAAGGACAAAAAAGAAAAGAACTTCAAAGGACAAATACGATGTTGTTTCTATCTGATGTTGAGTATCTTTGGATATGTTGATACTACTATTGAAGGGTAATACATTTCTGTTTAATCATGCTTGGCTGTCCTTGCAAGATTTAGACATCAATATGGTAAAATCCTCAACTGGTTACCAGAAATAAACATGACAGTGCTTATTTCCATCGATCTCAGATGCTTTTCTGCTAGCCTATAGGACGCTCATTGTCTACAGACCATTACATTAAATTACATGGGATAGTACCAAATTTTATGCATTTCCAGTAAAACTTGTGTGTATTTGATAATCATTCCCAGAAGAAAATATTTCAAGGATTGTATAACAGATTAAAACCTGCAATTTGCTTTTTTTCTTTTTTTCTTTTTTTTTTTTCCTTTGTCTGTTTTGAGATTAAATGGAAACCGTATAGTACAGAATTGGCTTAAGGTCACCTGTCTACAAGGGATTACTGTGTAGTTCCTTTTATATTTTTCCCCCTACTAGTTTGAGGGACAAAAGGGCAGCAGTACCCTAAGGGCTTTTTCAAATAACCTCTTTAGCAAATAAAGTCATACCCTATGTATAGAGGCCATTTCATCCCAGTCCCGTGGGCTGCCTGTAGGGTAAAATACTGAATTTTTCTGGCATATGTCAGTGAATGTGAAAAAGAGGACTACTACTTACAGAAAGTTAGAGGCTGAATGAAGGAATGTGAATTTCCTTAATGCACTGATTTAAAACATCATAGATGGAAGCTGAAGACATCGGCTACAAGCATCTCAAAGAAACACTGGAATACATTTACGAGAGCCACTCAGAGATTCAAATGCCAACCACTGATTTACTGTGGCTTGAATACACAACAATTTCAGCTTATCTGAGATCTTAAACAAACAAACAAACAAACATATTTTCCCCAGGGAAGATAAATAAAATAAAATTGGGCCTTTTCTTTATGGGTGTAATCTTATGACTGTATCGACTTAACATTGCCATAAACATTGCTGAAATCAACTGTCAAAAAGGAATCTGTTATGCTTATATAAATTACTGTTATTGTTGTTGCTATTATTGCTGCTCTTGCTGCACCCCGCTTCTGTAATTGGTTAAAAGATAACGTGCAAAACCCCAAACTTTCTGGTATTCATAAGGTACAAAATAATGGTTTTAAAACAAATGATTTGACAGCTGCAAATACAGGATAACACCTAGTTACATTATAGAAACAGTGTGGATAATTACTTTTTTCAAAAGGAAAGACTCCACGGACCACAGTCTTGTCTGAATTTCCCTGCAGCTCAGATAATGTGCAGTAATACAAATCCCGTTGTCACCTCAACCTAAGTCTTTTTATCATCCATACATCAGTAAGACTGATGAGAGACGTCCCATGATTCTAACAGTCTCCCTTTGAAGGATCCACATGTTAATTACTGCACTAATTATGGTTTTTGAATAACCAAATAAAGTAAGCAGACTATGGGAGGTACAGGCATAAACCTAAGACTGAGAAAATACTAGTTACTGAAGTCATCAGTGTAAACTGACACATTGAACATGCCTAAAAGAAGTAGAAAAAGTAGATTTTAAAAGACAAGCATCTTCAATAATTAGGGTTCCATACAGGAAAAAGAAATGTTATTTCTTAATGGCAAGTGCATTTAAACTGTTATCTAAAGATCTGAAGGTAAGCCTGCTTAATTCACTGCTTCTTCTTTTGTTATTAGGAAAACATAATTGTTCCAAATAATTAGCACTAGAGTACATCACAAGCTGACAACAAAATTATAGAAATCTTCATATTCAGATCCGTCTAGCTGGCTATTAGGAACAGTTTCTGATCATAACCCATTAGTTGAAGTGCTGTGAGTTCTTGATTGCCACCAAATAACCTCAGATATCTGCCTAAGTTAACAGCCTCTATTTATTCAGAGTTTTCTTGACAGTAAAAATTGCTTACAATTTTTACAGCTGCCACACAAAAGAACAGTATCAGATGTGCGTACTTGGAAGATTAGGTGATAAAATAATTGAAATGTGGATTTTAGACACAATTTTAACTCCTAACTTTCTAAATGAAAAACAGCCGGGGGATTTCAGTGTGCTGCAATGGTGCTATTGCTGTTCATGTTTATTAAAAATTTAAATGAATGCGTTCCAGACCTTGCTAGTTGTGATGTCCATGCTAATTAAAATAAGATTTGTTTGGGATGATTTTTTTTGGCACAAAAGCCCAACTTTGTCCTTTTTTTTCCCCTCTGAACGCAGACTAATCAACACTTAAAGATTCCTCTGCATCTGAAAGCTCAAACCTTTACTTGCTGGTACTTTCTTGTGAAAAAGGACAGGACATAAACCGCTGTTAATTCATTTCTTACACAGCTAACTAGAATGGGCAGCACCCCAGCAAATGCTACCAGAAAGTCTGGCATATTTTTCGCAGACACTGACAAATGAATATTCTCACAGAAATCACTGCCAGAACCCCAAACGATTAAAAAACAAATAAGAAACAACACACAAAGAGACCCGAAATCCCACTCCTATACATGAGTGAGAATGGAAGCGTACCCTCCCAGTTACTAAGCCAGCTTCAGTGAGTGGATTATTGACAATGTAATACAGACAAAATGAAAACTTGTTTAAATTTCCAATCTAATACTTCAGTTATCTATAATGCTATTTGAAGCTGCTTTCAAAATGTTTTTTTGTGATAATGGCTTGGTTTATAAACCTACAAAGCTGTATGTCAAATCCCATAAGGGATAACTTTGATTACTATAGTAATTAATGATGCTGGATAGTAATATGGATTTTCTGTTAAGATTTGAGTTTGAAGTTAATTAGTCTCCACATTATGATTTGCTGATTAATTACAGATATTTAGTTATAAAGAGAGATGTTAATTATTAATCTAAAAAATCATCTAGTGTAATTAACGAAAACTTTGGCGTCAGTCACCTCTCTCCTTGTATGTAACTTCCAAGGTGCCAATTCAATGCAGTGCGACTCAGACCCTCCCCAACAGGTAAAAATCCTTCTTTTATCTTTCTTGGGTGTGGAGTAGAGTGACCAAATTTTAATTTATCAGGCCAAGCTGCCCGCGCCAAAGCAGGACAGGAACTTAATTCTCGTCTAAGTACCGATCTTTCATCGCTGGTTCCTACAGTGTGCCTCATCTTATCACTAAAGAAAGTGCAATAAAAGAAATTCCACTCTGAGTCTTAACTGGGTGTACTTTTGAAATCATGTCTTAACCTCAGAGCTGTGATGTTCTTCTGACTGATGGTCTTTGTCAGTTCCCGTGTTAAACTCTGGAAGGAGCTTCGGCTTTGCTACAGATATCTGTATTTTCCAGCAGCAGCGGCGACAGCAGCCTCTAGCAATGCCAAGACATTATTAGAGCAAAACTGCTAATTAATGTAATAACTCAGAATTTGAAATCACCTTTTGTTTAAAAAGAAACCCCACCTTCTCTTTTTTTTCTATTCCTTCTCATCTGCAAGGAACAATTCTTACTGTTACTGTAAAGGGGAGGGGAATGCGATTAAGAAAAAAGGGTTAAACCAAAAAGTATCAGCAGCACACCAATGTCCTGGAATTTACCCTAGTAACACAGACTCTGAGAGGGATCTGTTTACATTATCTCTAGATCATCTTGACAATATTTATTCTCTATTTACCTAAATGAGGCAATATGATGATATTTATTGCTCAGAATGGCTAAATATAGACTTTTCCTGAGCACTCAGTACCATAGTGGGAGGTTTTGCTCTAATCTACATCTTTAAACTGACAAGCTGGAGCATTCCTAATGAATGCCTCTTTTCATCTGGATGTCTGTGTGTATTTGACAGTATAAATATTTAGCAATATCGGAGTCAGCTTGTGATTTTACCCAGATGGACTGATTGATGCCTTGGCTTGACGTTGCCAAAGACAATCCATGCAGTTATATAAGCAATTTCCCTCTTACTTCCTAAGAAGCAATTAGGTGGCCAAAGGCAGCAACCCAAAAATAGTGAGAATACTTCTAGTATCAGCTGACAACTCTGAGGGATAAATAAAATATGGTACTTAAATTATTACCACTTTACTTTCATGAATCATGGGATTAAAGCTTTCACTTCTAAAGTACATATAAATTGCAGGGTTTCTTATGTCTGTAATTTGCAAGAATCTAAGTTGAAATACCAGCTAATCAGTCAACTCACATTCACCTTGGGAAAAGTACCACCCTTCCTTGTCATTTTTGTAAATTGCATGCCTAAGCACCAATGTTATTTTCAGGGCGAAAAAAGCTTGTTGTCAATAACATACATTGCAGTCTAGTTAAAACAACATTTGTTAAGGTTTAATCGCAAATGTAATCTGCTTTTAAAGTTTAGACAGAACGCTCAGAGAAATTCAAGGGACAGACAATAAATCATTTTCTCCTATCCTGAGTGTGAACAAGGTAGGCTGGATCCTTGCAGGTGCACTGGGCTGCTGTCCTACATGCTGCGGACCGCTTCTGATTTTTTCAACAAACCATTCAGAAATACAGAGATGCCAGCAGCTAGGAGAGAAGGAATTTATGCACTATGTGACTTTAAAGCTACATAAGCTGTGCTTCTCATGTAAGTGAAGATTTCCCATCATTTTATTCAGTTTGTACCTTTGCCAAACACTTTGAAAATTAATAATGTGTTTGTGTAACAAATCGCAGCATCTAGAAGTTCTAGCTGAATTGCATGGACACACATACAAAACTATACGAATACAAAAAATGCTGGGTAGCGAATGTCAGCTTTACATTAGCTATGCACTGCTTGTCTGTGTCAGATTTACATGGTGCAAGATGCCTGTGATGATTATGTCGTGCTCTCCTATGCATGTTAGTGCTTTGAGGGAAAAGGATAGTCGCACATTACTTTCGGCAAAGGTAAAATTCACGTGTCTCAGCTCTGTTGTTGATTCCTCTCCTCTCCACATACACCTTTCGTTTCTTTGTTTTCTATTAACTCATCCCGGTCTTTGTATAACCCATGCAATAACCCAGGAGAAAGGGCAAGGAAGACATTATTCTTCTTGACACTAATACCTATAGATCCTGTTCTGCAGTGATACCTCTCCCTATCACAAGGTATCTCGGCTAACAGAATGCTCCAAACTCAAGAGCTGGCACCGTTAATATATTCCAAAGCAAGTGGGATGCAGTGCCCACCAGTAATCAGCCACACAAAGCAAGGTTTCTTGGGGACTGCCTGCCTGCCTGCAATGTACAGTAGCTTTCCGTACGGTGCGCATCGGCTGCACTGTGCTGTTTGGAAAAGCAGTCTCCCACTTACCTTTTTTATTATTATTCTGTGACCAGCCAGGTGCCAAATAAAAATAAATGTATGCTGTTTCGTATTTATTGGATTTGATTAGTAATAAATTTGTTATTGACCAGTTCCAGAGAGCAAGGGCCTGAGGCACAATCCAATGGTCTCTACTCACTTGATCATTACCCCCTGTGCTTTCAATCAAGCTGCACTGAACTGTGTTTCTCTCTGTTCTGCTTCTGAATCATCTGGGTGGGGGGAAGGAGGAAGAGGAAAGCTTTCTAATGAGAAAATTAGGAGCGAAAGGGAAGGCTGTTCCTTTAAGCTAGAAGATAACTACAGTACAATGCCAAAAGAAAACTGGTGATACAGTGCACTGTACATAGCACAATCCATTGCGCAGGTTGACGTGAGAAATGACTAAGTCTGATAAGGCAAAGTTTAGAATAAACTGCATTGTTTTACAAAATATGTCATCGGGAAAAATGCATTAACTCTAATCAGCCAAAATGGTGTGATTCATTGCTTAATTTCAGGGTATCAGGCTATAAATTACATCAGGCCTGCCACAACTAATTTTTGCTGTGGCATACTAGATGAAAAATGAAATGTCCAAGTGGCTACAAGTGAAAAGCTTCCATCTTTCTTCCACAGCTGAATATTACTTACTCTAATGATGTATAATAGCCTGCAACTACACTTAACCTGTGCATTAAATGGCAGCACAAACTGTTTACCTAGAGTTATGAAGAAGAAAACAGCAAATCAAGCAAAGGAATCTAGAGTGTGTACATTAACCTCCCACATGCCAACATAATTGTTCCCTACAGATGATGTATAACACCAACTCCAAATCATACTTATTTTTTTTTCATTACACATAATAGCTTATGCTTCAAGTATCAAAAGTGTCAAAGCATGTGTGATAAATTGATGCCAAAATGTATCTAATTAATAAGTCTGATGATGTTTAGATTAAAACAGATGTTGGCTATGTTGTTAACAGAACAGCAGCTAATAAAAATAATTGCAACCTATATGCCAAAAAACTGCAGGTATTATTAGAAAGAACAACAAAACCATGTCATGTCTGACATGGTTAGTAAGTACAAAATGGTTAGTAATCTTGTTTAGGTGCAAGTGTTCATTTATGTACAAATACCTATCTGTGGATCAAAATAATTAATCAGCCTAGCAGTACTAACAATTGTCTTAAAAATCTTTAGCTGGACTTTACACGGATCTCACTTTTACCAGTGATACTCTGTGTGTAACACAAACCCATAAGGCATATGCGCCATCATTCACTTACAACAAGTAAGATGGATTCTTCACGGATAACGTGGAAAGCAAAAAGATAATAAACTCCAAAAATTTTCTAAATGTAACACAGTAGTCCATGATAACTGTAAGTATCTTGTTGTAGATACTGTCAGTTTTAACAGTTCTAATTCCACCAAAAAAATAAACCAGAAATAACATATTAATTTAAAAGTAGATCTAAACTGTACCTTAAGTATCATGATATTTTAAATCCAGGGTTTTTTTTGTTGTTGTTCTCTTTGATGGAGAATAACAGCTCGTTGTTTTCAGTCTTTTAAAAATACTGCATCTGAGAAGAATCAATTGATGGAAAACTTGACGACAAAAAATGGTATCGTTCTGAAGCAAGTTTTGGAGAATCTGATTAGGTCTCATGCTGCAATACTAGGTATTCCATTTTTGCCAAAGGGCCAGCTATTATTATTAACATCATTTGTCTGAATCATTACTCTGCACCTTGGTTCAGCAAACACTATGAAGATGGCATGGTAATAAATGACCGCAGGATTCTTTCCTGCTTCGGCCTGTTTTTATCTGCCACCTCTCTACCGTCAGCTCCATCTTTCTGAACCTCTCTGAATCCCCAAAAGGGACGGGGCATCTATTTGTTTTCCACTAGGTTACCACTCTGTCTATTGTTGTTTGCACTAAAGGGTACGAATTCAATTCATTCTTGTGACATAAAAGCAGTGATACAGTAAATTTTTCGCCCAAGAGAAAACACAAAGAAAGTTGCTGAATATGGGCTAAGATGTGAAGCACCAGTATGTATGTGAAGGAGCTTTCTGAGACAGTCTTGCTCACTGAATATTGTTTTTTCCCCACCACAATCTAGACAATCACATAAGAGCATTTTAAACTTGCACTAGCCTTTCCAAACAGGTACCTCCTGCAAAACTGACTGCGGAGGAGGGATACACAGTATTTTCTATCGTATACATAAGAAAGAGAAGAAAGAAAGGGCTGGGAGGTAAAATAACAACTTGAGAACTACAAGATTATTATTATACAATTGATAATTACAAGATAACTACTAGCCAGTGCTTCTGGGATAAAAAGGGTTAGTAAGGATGGCAATTGAGAACCAAATAAGATAACAAATAGTCAAGAAGAGAAGACTTAAAAACCACTAAATAAGAAAATCAGAATGAGAGAAAACTACAGGGTGTTGGCTAAACTTCTGTCTTCTGCATGTTGAAATCCATACCTTTAATGAAACCTAAACATGACAAAACTAATGAATCTGTGATCCAAATGAATCAGCCAAAACTGAACACACTAGAGATAGGACCTGAGATTCTAGTTTGCAAAATAAAACCAAAATCTGAGATGTAAGAGGCCTCTTTCTTTCAAATAATAGAACATGCATATTTTTCTCTTTAGCAACAAGAAATACTAAGTGTTGGAAAATACTATATAAAAACCAGACAACTCTTTAAGAATTCCCAGTTACAAACATCTTGCCTAAGACGCCCTCCCTTTGCAAATACCAAAGGGCAGATCAGATGAGATGATCCATTCATAAAGTAGCTTTTGATGTCCCTGTGTATGTAAACACCTCATGTTCTCTGGGTTTTCAGTTACTTAAATGCAGTAGTAAAACATACACTTAGCACTGGCTTTTCTGAAATAAAATTTCTATTAAAACGTGCCAAACTTGGTACAGAAAAGAGCCAAGCACTTTCCTTATCCAAGTCTTATAGGAGGCTTAAAAATAACACTCCCAAGTCTGAATTGCTGTAATTCTTCACAAAGCTCGTAAGGCTCATTGTACATGACTTTCCTCACTGTCTTTCTGCATTTCTGCCAGAAGTTAAGAAGTTATCACTTGAAAATCGCTGGCTAATCTAGCTTGTGCAAAGATGGATTTTTAATGAAAGTTTAATGAATGATAAATACTTGTTTCTTGATAAATGTTTAATTATGCCAATAATTACCAACTGCTGAAAACTACTGTTGTGTTAATAATGGCATTTTAGTACACAAGCAGTTTCATGAGTCATGATGCTGTTAAAGATCAGAATTCCATCTGTCTAATGCAAACTAGCAAAACAAAAGAAAAGTCTAATTAATATTTTGATACATTTTCACCATACATTTTAAAACTGATGTCCTTTTGTGAAAGAATAAATTTACTTGCTCCCTTTTTGAGAGAAGAGAAATACATGTCTCAGAGCGATTATATTATTAACCATGACTGCTATCTGAACCTAAAAACTGGAAATGAAGAAGAAATGAAGCCAGATGTAATAAACATACAAATGCCTTTTATTTTTCTGGAGTCAGAATAGATCATCGTGGAAATAGTAAGACTGGGTTTTCATCTAAAATATTTTGTATAGGTTTAGTACCACATTACTTAAGCTGCATTGATCAACAGAGGTATCTAGGACTACTTCTCCAGACCTGGAAGTCTACTGGAAGTAGAAGTCTACTTCTTCTTCTCAAGAAGTAGACTACAGCTCTCATGTCTTAGAAGTGGGGGGCCAAGGAGCATCAGATTGTCATGGCATTTGCACTGGGGCCTAAATAAAACCTGCATCTTTTAAATGTAAAAATACAGATATGCAATATAGATATGCAGTAAGTCAGCACAAATTAAACAGAGAAAATAATGTTGTTTTAAAAACTAATAAGAAAGAGCCTCTGGTCAGGCCTCCAGGTGCAGCTGCTGGAAGGCTCACAACATGAGCAGCAAGCAAGCATTGTCTTGAAGTTGGCATTGGCACTGCCCGTAACGGGAGTCATGGACTCAACCTACAGTTTCATTCCAATCCCATGGTATGGGGGAAAAGATTTCCCATGGACTGCCTGAAATTCAACTTCTTCCACGCATTAACTCCACTATTACATTTTGCATCAGGATACTTAAAGGGAGTTTCTGGCTCAACACCTTACAGATGTTAGTTTTCCTCTTGAAATTATGCAAAATTTCAATTTAGATGGATCTTAGTGCGTGTCCAGCAAAGACTGGACAGAGCACAAAACCTTATTTTATTCAGCACTCTTGTACCTCATGTAGGCATGACTAGGGGATCCCATAAATTGCTACTATTTCTTACATCTATAACTCAATTTATATATAACACAAATATTGTTTTCTACATAAATGCAATGTATTTTTTAGATGGTATTCTTCTTATTTAACATCAATGTAATCTTTACTGTGCATCAGTATGTATTGGAAGAGTTTGACCTCTACGTGGCTACCTTGCAGAACATTTCAATTCTGAAACTATTCTTACAGTTTTAAGAATTGCCTGACATCTTTAATTTATTATTCAGTATACTTTTTGCAGATTGGCAGTTGTTCACACAAAAATGTAGTTCACCATCTACACAGGCAATAAACCCAAATGCTGAACCAATCAAACATATTCATGAAATATCAGAAAGGAGATTTCCTTGCTGTCACAGATTAGTACAGTGAGCATGTTAGCGTCCATATAGCATCTGCATTGCAATACAGAAATCAGTGCAGTGAAACAGAAAACAAAACCCATTCTGACAAATGGTTGGTGACTAATAACACTTCCTTCAAAAGATTAACTTTGGAAAGTGAAGAACAAACGCAGCGATAGACTGAAACATATATTGATGACTTTTCTGCAGCTGAATCATACTGTCTGTTGCTGTAAGGTTTTAAGAATTATCTTGATTGTACAATAATATACAATGTTACAGTCTTTTTGATTATGTCATACCATGTTCTGTAATTCTTAGAACCTGAAAGCAATACCTTCTGTCTGTCATCATCCTCAAGATTCTCTATTTTAAATAGATGCAGAAAGCATGCATGTCCTAATATTACAGGAAATGTTTGGCTCCCCAACCACGGTGAAATCAAATGGAAATTGACCATTTCAGCTGAATCAAAATGTCCCCCAGACATATGTGGGAGAAGAGTCCCAAACCCTACATGATGGTGAGAAAAACAAGTCCTTCCCAAGTCCCGTCAAATTCAGGAAAAGGGATACTTTGCTTCTCATAGATGCTCCTCAAAGTGGAGCACTTCAGTTAACCTCACCCAAGGGTGTTATCAGAAATGATAAAAATATTTACTTTCTTAGTGAAAGGATAGAACAATTCACAACCCACACAGTTTTTGAAGATAGTCCAGTTTTAAGTAACTCGTCTCTGAAACTTTCATTTCACTGCATTACTGTAGTGGAGTTCATATTAAAAAAGCTGCTTACAAAAATCATATATCTGAACTAATCCCATTGTCCCCAGCCTTCATCCTCCATTTCAAATTCTTTGCAAACATTATTCTTCTTGAACTCAGCAACATTAAATGTATCATAATGAGTATCTCAGAAATAATTAAATACATTCTGCGTTAGTAATAATATTTTGTTTTTCTGCGCTTTTAAGGTTTGGTAACATCACAGTAATGACTGACTGAGGCTACAGTTGCTCTCATTACTGCTGGAATGGGTGGAGCTCCACTGATTGGAGCTGAAAGGTGGAAGATTTCTCCTAAAAATACATGGTAGAGACAGCCATATATTAAAGTTTCGCTCCACGTAAATGGAATGTCACTCTTTTATAACTACAGTCCACTATGATAATCCTCTTGGAATGCATTAATTATCATCCACCAGATAAGTGTCAAAAGCTACATTCCTAAAGGATTATCAATTCCCACCCAATTTCTGCTGCAGCTGAATAAGGGAGAAGAAAAGTTAGTAGAAAAAGAAGAAGCATCAAGCAGCTCTTCGTCTTCCCAGTTATTCTCTACTCGGAATGAAAATATGGCCTTTCAGAATAGCTCAGCCATTCGTACAGCTTTCATCACAACTGCACAAGTGGAACAGAGGCAATGACATGGTATCTGTGTTAAAATAGGAAAGACTTTGTCCTGGAGATTCTTTCATTATATAGTGACATTCTTCTTAGAAGTATTTGGAGAAAGAAAGAAAACCCTTCAGTACTAGAAGGCTTCAATGAAGACCTCAAAACCATAAAATAACAGTCTTTCTTCTACAAGTTAAGGCATTTTTAACCATTACGCCAGATGATTTCCTACTGCATTTTATATGTACTTTTCTTTTCCTATCCCTTCACTTTTTTTTTTTTTTTTTTTTTTTTTCCTGTTGAAGAGAACAGAACTCAAGCAAAACTCTCAAAAGACTTCTCTGAACAGCTTGCTCAATTACATAGGCAGAAGTTACAGAAAAAGTGTCACAAAGGCAAGGACTTAGATTAAAAACAAAAGACATAGAAAAGTTCATTTCTGTGCAAAAAACTTTCCCGTTCACACCTTTCCAAATACACACAATTGTGAAGATAGTGTGTGGCTTTCTGACAGGCTTCTAATGGAATGTGGCTGCTTTTTATTTAAGTGACTGCTGTAACTATTCCACTTGTAAATCTCACAGCAAAAAAACTATGTAAGCTATTGAGAAGTAAACACACATTCAAACACATGGATGGGTAATGCTGTTTAAATCAGCAACACAAACTGCCATGTGGGTCTGACACCATGCCTACAGGCTCATCAATCCCAAAGCTGGGGTGGAGCTGGGACAGAAGAGATCTTCACTCAAAGTTGGTTCAAATGCACGGGTGAGCCTCTTTGTACTGCTTCTGCCTCTGAGCCAAGTGAAACAAAACCCTGCATAGCAGCAAACAGTATTAGTACTGCCATTTATATACTGCAATTACTGTAAGGGTTATTGTGCTGGGCCCTATACAAACACAGGCGCCGAGGGAAGCAATCCATTGGATGCTCAGTCTGAAGACACAATGAGAGTAAGTTGATAGCATGCAAGCTTAATGCTCAACAGTGAAGGCACACGGTCACAATACCATAGAATAAAGGCCTTTTATTCCCCAAACTAGGATATTTGAAGCCATTAAAGATATTTACTTTTTACTATGGTTGGTGCTATCACTGTGGGGCACCATGCAGGTGGAAATGCTGTGCAATTTTTCAGACAAGACACTTTTGGCAGATTCTTGCAGCACATTTTCCAAAAATAAGGATGTCCTGGTAAAGTTCCAATATTTTTAAGCCACATTATGCTTTCCTGGGTTTCCCCTGCAGTTTAAACTGGAAATGACATTAGCCATGTAATGCTGTTGCTCTGTTAACAAAACCCTGTATGTTTTGCCTCAGCTGAGGCTGGATTTAGTGGAGAGCACTGAAGTCTTTGGAGGAGCTCGAAGTTTGTAACATGTTTCAACGTGCCTTAAGATGTTGTGGAAATATTAAATCATTACGACAAACATGGAATTGCTGAAGTATCCAGAGCGGTGAATTACAAGGGAGGCCCCTTGTTCCTTCCTGAATAGGAACAGGCAACGTTTCTTACCAGGCACCCATGGATCTGAGAGCCACCAGATGTTGAGCCCACCTCATACAACAGCAAGAGCAGATCTTCCCAGTGTCACTGCAACAGGGTGCGACTCTGGGTTCTGCTTGTTTAGCAGGGCTCTTTAAATGAAAATTCTGGGACATCTGCGGGCGCCTCGTATTATATTAACACATGCACCTCACTGTCTCCTGTCTTAACAGTGTGTTGTCACATTTGCAGTTTGGGCAAGACAGAATTGCTCATCTTCCCCTCGCAGCCCATCTGGTTTCTCCCAAGCTGCTCAGGCGACAACACTCCAAAGAAAAAGCGATGTTATCAGGGGCACGTACCAATATATATCACATATTGCAGCATGTTTTGTCATTTACAATGCATCATAAAAAGTTACATTGCATCTGACCTACAACATGATGTAATGTAAAATGACATGCTTACATTGAACAACATTACATTACTCAAAAATCGGAATTCAAAGAAATAAGCATGGGGGGGGGGGGGGGGTGCTATTTATTTACTTAGATTGCCACAAATTCTGACAGGCATTAAGTCAGCCAAGAAAAAGAGGGAGGTGGCGTAACTAAATATTTAACTGCATGGCTGCTTAGTCACTTGCTAATGCTTTTTTTTTTTTTTTTTAAACAAAAAGAATTAAATAGTACACTCAGAAATCTCTGTTGTACATCTTTAATATTAAACACAACAGCTGATATAATCATGGAAATATTGCTGCTAACTTTCAAAGTGTAAAACTGGTGTCACACAAAGTGTCAATTTTCTTCACATTTTATTACTAAGAAGTGTGATGATCAAGCTGTAAAAATGCATTTTAAATATTTGTGCCTGATTTTTACAGCAAGAGCGTAAAGCAGAGAGCTCTATACATGCCACAGATCTGCTTTTTAAGAATCAACATGGTGCACACCATGTGAACTGTCACATTAATAACCCTATGCTGATATTCAAATTTTCTGTCTTAAGCTAAAGAAAGATTGAATACCCTGCTGTTGTGTGGCCAAGATTGAAGAGGTGTCTCACTGACATTGTTCAAAGTTTATGAAAATATATGAATGCTCAAATGTCATTGGCTTTGCGCCTCCAACAGACTGTGGTTTTATGAGAAATCAGTCTTTTAATCAAAATGATTGAATACCTTAAGGTCGAATCCAAAGATATCAGTTAATATCTAGAAACGTGCTATTTCTGCAAATTTTGCCAAGCCGTACATATTGCGGTGCATTTTAAAGTGTTAATTTGTGCATTCCATATTGAAAATTGATCTTGAGTTTTAGCTTTTTGTCAAGCAAAAACATATGGTTACAAGCTCTATGCATTTTATGTGACGGCTGTTGAAGCTGTCACATGTGCAAACTTGATAACCGATGTGACACATACGCAAATAATTTGCTTGTTTAGTAACAATTCGAAGATTCATTATTCATGCAAAAACACGTTGCTTTTTTAAAATGATCAGATGGAAGTAGTCTTCATTTTGCACAATCTAGTCTCATTGGTGTGCAAACACAGATAAAATAAAGCTGGGAACTAAGTGGTATTAAAACAAATCCAAGAATATGGGTATTTTCAGATAATTATTGAACCAGATGGTGTTTTTTGTTAATTCTGCCATCAGTCTGAGAACTTGATGTCTTACATCTGCACTTGGTAAAATAAATTTTGCCACTGACATTATTTCAGTTTTCTTAAAATATTTCAATCAGTTTTACACCAAAATTTGCAAACATCTGCCATTCTACATGACTGTGAGATGAAATTATTTGAAAAAATTCTGCTAAGAAAACACTTACCCTAAATTTAACTTGGACTTAGCAATTCTGCTTCTAAACTGTCTGAATTACTGCATGATGAATATTATAAATACAATGCTAATCATGTGCCAAAATGCTGCTACCTCCAATTTTGAGGGAAAGAACTTCTATAAATCAAGGGAGAGCCGCAGGCTCGTGTAGGGATGCCATCTTTGGATTTTACAGTCTCTTACTTTGCTTTGTTAAGGTGGAGAGGCCGGAGCATCCTTGGCAAAGAGCAAATGAAAATTTCTTCCTTGGCCTCCACAAGTGCAAACAAACAAAAATAAAAAATGCTGGAATGTGTGACCAGCATTAAGACTGACTTTGAATCAATGGATATAAAAGTAATCCAAATAGTCTTTTAACCTGCAGCTATGTTACTCAACCTCACAGAACTCCTCATAAACATTATTGCTCAAGCACTGCACCTCATAAACAGATGTGCTCAATCACTTATGCACGTCTGACACTGTATATAGCATTCAGATACTTCCTTTCTCTGATCTAATTCGCAGCTTTTCTTGAAAATTCTACTGTAACAGGCCATAAAATTGTGTAGCTGGCTTAACTTCTCCAGTGCTCTACTTCTACAGCAAATCCCAAGTAAGACTACTTTTTCACATACAATATAGCAGATAAACTCCCTTTCAAACAAACACACTCTGTGATAAAAGCTGCATACTAGCAATCAGACCAGTATCAGAGGCACCATGTGCATTTTACTTATACCACATACCATAATTGTGTGAACTTATTTATGAATTCTGCAACAGCTGCAGCAAAATTCCTAATGCTTTGGCTAGTCAGTGAAGTTTCACCATGGTGTTTTCAAGTGCCAACACTTCTACCCGTAACACAATGGGAGCCTGCCTAACCCACAGACCAGGGCATGCATCCAGAAGCATGGCTTTGAGACATAAGGGTTTGATTCCCAGCCCCAGGCTGCTACTCCCAGCTCTGCAAGGAGACAAGAACACCTCTGTGTGAGATGTATTTAAGAGTCACGACGGCTCACAGAGGAAGTACGAACTGTATGTGAAAATGTGCAGACCCTCTGGTAGGGATCCTCTCTAAAAGCTTCCCTCTTATTGTGAAATGGGAGGGATTGCCAAGGGCTGTCTGAAAAAGGGAAATTTCTGGGAGAACTGGAATTTCTATGTGGAGGAGCGTGTGCACTGATTTATCTTGACATAAGATGGAAAGCACTGCACAGTACTCCAGAAAGATTTTGTACTGCATTTAAGCTGGCCAACATGTGGCTGCCGCTACCCCCCACCTCAGGATTGTAAGCCTTGAGGAACTGACATGGGACACGCTCTGGGGAGCATCGTGAACCCTCTACATACATACATGGAAGCACACATGGTAGCATACACAGCATACATGGAAGAGGCTGCCTCAGCACAAGAAGGGGGGCATTCAAGAGACAGAAGGGCAGCCAGGCATTCCTGGCATGATGCTGGGACACAGAAGGTACTTCTCTCTGAGAACTGAAAATTGTCACCATGTTCCCAGCTTACAAGCAGATATTTGCAATTTCTGGAAATCGAATGAGGAAATGCATTACAGCAGCTGTAAGAATGCCCATTTCTCACTCCTAAAGCAGAAAATTCTGCCTGTATATTTAAAACCAGCTTTATCATTCACACAGATGTTTTTGGGGGTACACAAGCCCTTGGTTGTTTTTCTGTGTCCGAATTTTTTCTTCAATCTTTTTGTTCCCTCCCATAGCTTGAGTTACGGAAGCTGGATAGAAGTGATACAAATAAATGTGCTAAAAACATAATATATTTGAGGTAAATAATATTTTACTATCTCTATGTGGCTAATTTAAGGAATATATATAAAATATAATTTGTAGATATTAATTGAATACTATTTTAATGGTATTCCCATCCATTTTCAGGCAGCTGTTGTAAAAAAAGCAAAAAGACCATGATATGAAATGTCTTTTTTCCTTTTATAGACTTGGCAAAGACCATAAGTTTATGGCCTGTTTCGTTTCTTGCCAGTAGACAGCACTGAAAGTTATAAAACTAAAACAATTGCTTTCATTTATATCTTTTCCTGATTACTCTGATAACTGAAATGTCTGAAGAAGTTCAGAATCTGTAAAGCCTGTCACATTATAGAAACATGTCTCTTTAAACTAAATGTGAAATTCCAGTAATTGAAGTGATAAATCTACTGTTTTTGCTGGGGTACTTTTGATGAGAACTATAGTAGTAAATTAGAAATTATTCTCTGGTGTTATATCATGGTAAAAGCCTTTCCATTATCTGTTGTCAGTCACTAGGTATGGGCAAATAACTCAGTTGTCAATCTAACTGTGAAACCTTAAGTTCTGGGAATAATCAATAAGGAAAAATACTCCAAACTCTCTATTTATCTTCATGCAATTTTTTAGACAACTTGAAGTTGTTTTTTCCCTTTTTACTTCTGCACATCTCATTTATTCACAGATATATTGGATATCGTAGAATATTTCATTTTTTATAGCTAGTTACATGTCAGCTTGTTTTCAGACCGTATATGAGAATTACATTTCAATACAGATAAGCAGCTCTACCTGCGTGTCTAAATGCAATTTTACACATGAAACAGACTTAATTAAATTAGCACTAAAAACCACCTGTATTTTATCATTGATTTTTCAGCTGTACTATTTATTGCCTAGTATTTCTATTTTAAAAGTCCATGATTTTTTGCTCATTCACAGATTCCTGCAAACACCATCCAGATGATCACAACAAATGTGAACAGCAACACAAACAACAACAAATACTATACAGCATTTACTTATATTGCAATAGAGGTGAATAAAGCAAAAGTAAACACTTCCATTTCGATGCCAGGACAGATCTTTGAAGCCTTGCTTAGTGCAAGAGACAGAAAGAAGAAGCCCAAATAGTTTAGCTCTGGCCTTTCCCTACTCTGTGACCATTGCTGTATTGTGGCATCTCTCCCCACCTCCTTTCTTCAAATACACAAAAATGACAGAATAAAACAACCATCAACTGACAACCAGCAGTCAGACTGCAAGAAAGATTCTCCCGTGTCAGGAAGTTCAGGGACAAGTCTCTGGAACTATTACCTAGCCATTCTTACCATTTCTAAAATAATATTACATTATTATTTATTTAGAAGATGACTGGTCTAAATGGCTGGAATAGCATTGGAGAAATATTTTCCTATTTACCTCTGCAAGTAATTAACACAAAATCTTTTGATCGAAAACGAACTTCAGACACAGAACTTAGATGGAGCTTGTGCAATCAGAGATTGCCTACACAGAGCATCTTTCCCCCTCGATTTTAGAATGTAATGGAAATCTGTGTCATTTCAGAAATTTTGATGTAGGTACAAATCCGAAGCCCTGGAAATCTTGGAGGTTCAAATTCGAGTCTCTGATTCAGAGTCAAGCCTATATTAGATATTTTACAGAGGAATCACTGTTTGCCAGTAAGAGATGAAAATTACTGTTTCAGATGTCAGTTTGATCTTGTGATATTAGAACAGATGAACAAATCATGAGCAAATTATTTGAATCTTCAACTAAACTCATTTGATAAGAACCAAAGAAAACACACACAAAACTGCGCTTAGCAATTTTCTGAGCAACTGCCGAGAACATTAACAAAGCTTAAGAAATGTACGTACTACCGTTTTGTGTTTGAAATGATGGCCTATGCAGTAAAAGAACTGCTGATAACAGAATAGCATTGCTCAGTTTTAAGTCCAGTTTCTACCAAAATTCACCTGGATTGAAAGATATTCATCCATCTAGTTGCACTAGAGCCACTCCTAGAAGAAAGGTGCACTTAACCTGCTTTATATTACACTTAAGTCAATTTAGCTACACACTGCAGATTGCACAATCATGAAGAATAGAAAGGCAAAAGGAGAAGGGTGCAGAAAGGAGAGGCAAAGGTTACAATAAACAAATTGTGAGCATCACTGTGCAGCGAGGAGACAGTTCTGATCTCCAGCAGAGAGTGAAGTATCTAGGAAAGAAGAAGAGAAACAAGCCAGGTCTGGAGTGAAATGGATTGTAGTAAGAAGTGAAGAAGAAGTCTGAAGGACTAGTTGGAGGATCAAAATAGCCTGTCATCCGTTCTTTCTTTCCTCTTCTACTTAGTTACCAGAGGTATCTGCTTATCTGCTTAAGCTAAGTCCATTGTGCTTTCTAGGATACTGTGTCCCAGAACACCACTGCTGATGAAAATCATGCTGTCTTTCTGTCCATTTTTTTTTTTAATACTGCTTAAAAATTAGTCACTTATGGTTTTCATTAAGCTGATACAAAGCTTAAGAGAAGATTGAAATCTGGCACTCTAAATTGTAGTCTACAAGATTATTCGGTTTGGCTTAGACAGACATGTCCAATCACAGAGCAGGTTAAGGTTTTCTTGCCATCTGGCTCCTAAACAAACTTATATTATAATCTAGTGTCTGTTTGTCAAGAAGTTTGATAGTCTGGTTTAAATTATAACCTGTTTTAATTTTCTTTCTTTTTTTTTTTTTTGTTTCCTTCACATTGGCTGAGATTTTCCATGACAGATCCCTGCCTGATGATGCTCTCTGGAAAGTCTGAGAAAATCCATGCCAGCTACTTTTACATGATGTGAAATGGAGAGAAGAATAAAAAGCCTTCATTGTACAAAAGCTCGCAAAATCAAAATGTAATTGAAATGCAGCAGGATGTTGGAAACTGGCATGTATGCATCACACACTGTTAAAAATACATTCAGCATTTGAGACTGCAAAGAAAGGTTAGAAAATAAGAGAGCTGCATGACTGAACTCACCTCTGCAGAGGCTCTCTAGCCAAATGGATGAAGTTCTGAATTCTTTCATGAAACAAAATTTATTATATTATATAAAATTTTGCTCTATTGGAATATAATGAATAACAGTCATTTACATTGACAAAAAAAAAAAACAAAAAAAACCAAAAAAACAAAAAAAACCCAACCCCCTTTTTCTGTAATGCAGCACCAGTAATCACGTTCATACTTTATAATGTAGGATGGAGAAGCTATTTGGATTATTACAGGTTAGCAAATGCACTAACATGAGACTGCTGCACAGGAGAATGTATTGAAAAAGATGTACAAAAGAATTTTTTTCCATATAAAAGTCCTTAAGATAACAAAGTGACTGTCTCTTTACTGTGGCAGTAAACACTGCAACTTTCAAAACTAAAACATTAGCATCTATGTAAGAATAAGATTTTTTTTTAATTGCACTAGGAAAAAAACAATTAACAAGATAATTTTTTTTACGTGTGCTCTCACACAAATAAACAAATCATGCAGAAGTAATCGTAGGTTAAAAAGAAAAATAAAAAGATCAGCCCTGAAATTTAGTGTCTCTCCATATGTGGGAATTGAAAGAAAAGAGACACAATAAAATATTCCGTAATGAAGACATCACATTTCAGTCATCAATAAACTGAGTTTACAATGGGAGGATTACAATGTTCACAGCTAGTGGTACCATAACTTGGAATTAGTCCTTCTTAAGTCAAAAGGATGACTCGGGATGAGCAAAATTCAATTCAGTGTTAGAATACAACTCATCATTTGGCTTGCTCTAAGCTACCCTAGAGAAATGTGGCTTTGAAGAAGGTCTCTTTCAGTCAGCATTAATAGTCGCCAAAATTCAAATTCAGCCTCTTTGGTTCCATTTGCCTCAGGATTTGATTTCTGATTCACTTCAGATCTTGCTCATGTCAATGACATTTTTTTTTTTTAACCTACATACCTTAATTGGAAATAGCCTTAATGTGGGAATTTTTTGTCTAAATTCAAATGTATAGCACTGAACTACAGACCACACAACAGCATGAAGCTCATGCCACAAACTGAATAATGTTAACTTTTATAGTTCCTGGTTTTTTACATTTACTGGAGTGCATTATACTCAAACTCAGCTCTAGGATAAAGAAAAGGTTTATAGTATTTTTGCTCTTTTGCCTCGTATCCAGAGAACGTACATGAGGTTGCTTGAGAATTTTTCTTTCTTTTTCTTTATAGTGATTTTCTAGATTCCAGAGTTAACATTAAGAAAGTACTGTTTTGTTTTTCCGAGCTTGACTGCAGACCAATGGAAAAATAGAGAAGGCAAAGACATTCCCTGGATAAATAAATACAAAATTTCTTCAGGCAAAGGTGGGCTACAGAGTCCATGTTCTGACCTCGGGATGGTTAAGGGTGAGATTCACACAACAATAAAAATGAAATCTTTTGAACTGTCATTCAGACTTAAGAATCCAGTTCATAAGAAAATCATGGCTTATAAAAAGCAAGTCTTTTGCAGCTATAGTTCCCTGTAGCAGAAATTTTGAGAGAGACAGAGGCTGTTTTCGTGACTTTTCTTACCTCCAAACTATACCTGGTAGAGACAAATTTGACCCTGAATGAAAAGAAGGGACCTGCAAGTACCTACATATCAATATAGACATTTAAAAAGTGTTTACCAGTTCTGAATAAATGATTTAGTTCCTTTGTTAGTGAAGGTGGTAAAAGCAACACCTGATACTAGTTCGTATGAGAAATTTCATTGCATGTAATCACTCACAAGCCATCCCCACTAGCCAATATATCCAGCAGATTATACTTAAAATAAATCTCTAAGCCACAACTTGTAACTTGAAATGCAAATTAGAGTAAAATTACATTACTCAGATATAGGTTTCTTAAGCATATTTGGAAAAAAATGCCCAAATATTTTAGTTACTGAAGAGATTAGCACCATCCATGCTACTTGTGACTTGAAAACATTCCTGAACACAACAGGCCAGACTTCTCTATGTTTTTCCACATATTTCTGATGATGAGCGTTTTCCTTATGAGAAAAGGCTGAGAGACTTGGGACTGTTCAGCCTGGAGAAGAGAAAACTGAGAGTGGGGGTCTTATCAATGTTTGTACATATCTAAAGAGCGAGTGTCAAGTAGATGGAAGCAGACTATTTTTGGTTATGCCCAGTGACAGGACAAGGGGCAATGGGCACGAAATGGTACACAGTAGGTTCCACAGAAATATGAGAAAAAACTTCTTTACTTTGAGGGTGACAAAGCATTGAAACAGGCTGGCCAGAAAGGTCGTGGAGTTTTCTCCAGAGACGTTTAAAAGCTATCTGGACTCTATTCTACTGTAAATCTGTGTAATCTAGTCTAGGGAACCTGTTCTAGCAGGGAGGTTGGGCTAGATGATCTCTGTAAGTTCCTTCCAACCCCTATGATTTTGTGATTCTGCGTGATTCTATGATTTACTACAGAGGAAAAAAAAAAAAAAAGAAAAAAGAGGGTCAGAAAACTACCTTTGTCATTTATACTGTAGTATTTTAGGTAATGGATGGCAGTCAGAAGAGTTGGGGGATGTGTTCTCTGAATGTAACCTATTTCTCCTTGCCTGAGCAATAAAGGACAATGCAATACAGTACGCAGGTACTCTCAAAAGTGAGAAGCCCTCCTACGAGCATTCTTCAGGACCTATTTATCCACAAGCAACTACAACACTAACCAGTTCCAAAGGGACTTTCTGTAAGATAAATTTGGCCAAACATGTAGGATGGCTAATCAAATTTTACCAACTTATTCATCAAAATCTTTATATTCACTTTTACTTTCCTATTAATAAGTAAACTGTTCCCCTGCCACATTTAAACAAACCTACTCCCGAAAAAATAAATTGATTTCTGTCCCGAGTACTTATTAATAAATGATACATCCTCCTTCGTAAATATATTTTGGTCATAAAGGAAACAGCCATGGCATGTATATCCATAAATTATGTTATAGTAATTACTATGCATATAAAGACACATACACACGCAGCAAATAACTATATTCACGGTGTATCAACATATCATTATAGCTGGTAAGATCAGATTCTACAGTTCTCTTTCACGTTCTCGAGTCAGATACCAGTTACTACCAATTAGACTAATCAGTCACATTTGAGTGGTTTTCCTCCAAACCACACAAATTTGAAAATTTATATTCAGCTAAATCAGAAGATTTTTTCTTGTACTTCAGGAAAACATAGCTCACATGCCAGCAGAATGATCCCAGACTTGAACTCTGATGATCTTTTACCCACAACACTGTTTACAGGAACATCTACTGTGATGCAGCTCATCACAGAATTTTGCCCATTTATGCCAAATTACATGCCAAGTAAATATTTGCAAAGCCATAACTTTTCATTTGTACCTAATAATACAAGCATGTTTCAGAGCAAGCATTTCTGTTATTTGTTTTTACAAGAACACATCTATTTTTCTCTACAAACACTTTCATTTTCCTCTAGAAATACACTTAAAATTATTCTTTCTTTAGGAGGAACAATCACTGCTACTTATTGTACTTTTTACAATAATAAAGATCAAGAATGTAGAAGAAATTGTGTGTTTTTATTCTTTGTAACATCCTTATAAGAGAATAAGTAAATGAAAACTGAAAGCCAAGTAACAGGGCCACTACTCAGAAATTCCTATTTCTTGCATCTGTGCTAACATATATTGCTTTTGCTGAATAAAGGACTTTACACCTGCAAAGAAGGAACTTAAAAGTCAGAAAGAGCATTTACAGATTCACTCCATGCAATCTGGGCACTAGATGAATACAAACATGAATTCACAAACTTGTTTAGCTCTTGGATTTGTTGATGCTATTGCTTTCAGTGAGACTATCATAATTCTCTAGCACAGTATTTAATTTTCACTGTTAATGATGGAATAAAAAGAAAGTGAGCCTGCAAAAAAAAAAAAAAAAAAAAAAAAAAAAGCCGCTGTTGTCCCTTACAGTTTGCTTCCAGGCTCCTCAGTTTCAATTTAGTTTGTTCTATTCTGAGGATGCTTTCAGGTGCCTTGAAGTGCACTTTGACAGAAACATGCAACACAACATGGATTGAAACAAAGGTGCCTGAAGATATTAGTAATAGAAACCTCTAACACAGCTCCGTATGCTGAGAAATTGCCTGTTACTTATTAGAAAGCATCGTTACTACAACAGCGTTAATACAGACTCTTACTAAAATGCGCAATAAAAATGTTACAAGAATTTTGCAAAGGAAGCAGCAGGTTTGGAGAAGAAGAAGGGTAACAGAAACGGGAAGAGGAAGAAAGTTTTTACTTACATATGTACGTTAGCAGACAGCCACAGTTTTCCTCCCTCTTCCAGTCTCCAAAACCCCCAAACCCCCAAATAAAACAAAAAACAACCATTAAGTGAATGTTTACTTAATTATTTAAAGTTAAGTATTTTTTTCCTTCCAGGATTTACAGGGAAAGTATTACTTTAAAATACTGCTTTTAGCACCAGAATTCCAGAGAAATGGATTTCAGATTCTTCTTTTCACAAACACTGTAAAATGTTTCTTTACTTTTCGAAGAGAATTTCTTAAGCAAGACTTAGGTAAAGAATATTTTTAATAGTTCAGTCTCAAATTCTTTCCCACTGAAGAAGTCCATAATGGAAGTACAAACCTTCAACTACTGTGGAGCACATGATAATACCTCAATAAAACTGGCATCTAATCAGTATAGCCCTATGGGTTTTCATTTTAAAGAACGAGATTCTACCACCTATGAGCCAAAGCAAACTGAACTTATACTCCCATTTCCTTCAGCCCGTTTTCATGGACATGGGGAACACTTCCTGCTTGAAATCTCAGCTCACTGATTCATAGTCAAAGTCAAGGAATCCCCCATATGGTACTGCATATATTGGAGAGTGGCAGAAAAGTAGATTTAACTGATTGCACCCACCTAATTATATAGACCCTTCTCCAAAGCTTTGCTAACATAATCCAAGTGAGATCACAAGTGATTTCCCTGTCCCTAGCTGAAGCTGTAAACTAACGCATTAGCAGAAATGTGTAGCACTATTTCTTCACGTGGACAAACAATGGTGAATTAGCTTAGCTTCTCACATTCAAGTGCCTTGTGGCATCCGAGCTGCTGAAGGCTATTGGAAAGGGCCATCCATGGCACACAGGGCATGGGAAACCATGTTTGCCCAGACAGTCAGCAGAGGTCAGCTCCAATCCCGGTGCATGAACTGTGTGGAATCAGTGGATAAGGCTTCTGAGATAGATGAGGTCAGCACAACTCACAGTGTGATCAAATTATAGAATTCAGGCACTAGTTCTAAGGATTAACAGATTACTATTTTCACAGACTGTTTGAGCAGGCACATTTCTTACATTCAAATTGCTCTACAAAGATCTCTGTGTATGTTTTAATGAAGAACAGGAATTCCAATTTACCGCATCTATGGGCTTAAAACAAATATTCTAATTCCACAAATAGCTATTTATGTAAAATTCACGGTAGTGGGATCTCTTCACCTGATTCATAACGTGCCATACTACCTGCACAAGGTAGTTATTAAGTACATGGAAAGTTATTTTCAAAATTATTATTCTTTTGAGTCTTTCACAAAAAAAAAAAAAAAGGTTTGTTCACACATTCAGAATCATACAGCCTTCTCTGGGGACAGTGGGATTCACAACCATGGATATGGGAACTATCCAAAATTTTAATTAATATTTGCTTGTAATGACTAAAAAAATGCCATATTCACAACTATAGAAAGTTTCATATTATGCACAGATCACCAAGCAGCCTACCAATTAGAAACACTGAACAACTGGTATCTGTCATGAAGTCATGGTCAGAAATTGACAACAGGGGAAGGAAATGTGACTGTTAAGAATGGTAAATAACACAGAGGGCAGAGGCTAAGAAGTACAGAAGTAAAAAAGCAGGATAAAAATAAGCCAGAATATGTGAAGATGGAGAGATTAAGAGGAAGCTAAGAAAGAGGAAATGGACTGCATATGAAGGAGGAAGGTAAAGGAAAAAGCCTGGAGGAACTATAAACTGCAGGGAGAATGTTAAATCTAGAGGAAAGGAATAGACACAAGAAGGAGAAAAAATTCAAACAAAAAAGTTATATGAGCAAGGACAGAATAGGCAAAAGAAATGAAATGAAGAAGGAGAAATGGCAGAGGTAAGAGGAGATATGAAGGCAGACCTGATAGAAAAGAATGACTACCATAAAAAAAAGAAAAAAAGCAGAGAAGAAAAGCAGTTGAAGGGTAGCTTTGCAGGAGGAGTCTTGAGGAAGAATATAACAAATGTGCCCAGTGATCTGGGTTTGAGATCAGAAGGGTGTGACCTGTTCATGGAAGTTTACTATCTGTTTTCTTTCAAAAAATGAGAAAGAGGACAATAGTGGTGATGACTAGCATAAGAAGCAAACTGAATCTAGTCTGATGTAGTAATGGCTTTTTCATCTAGAAGTCTAATAAATCCTTTCAAGGGAGTATCTATTGTTAAAGGGTACACATTTTTAAAGCAAACTTTCCCGTTTTTGGGAAATATGAGCCAAGTTTGGGAAAGGATTGGACTTGAATTAGTTTCTCTGAACAGAAGCTATAGACATACAGCTGCTCCAAGTAAAATGGTAAGGCCTTTTGTCTTAAAGACCAGAAATGCATGAGAAACAAAATATAATAAAAAATGAAAATTCAGGTACAGGAATTATGTATTTCATACTGAATAATTATTTCTGTACTGCCCGTAAATCCTCTCCGGTAAGCTGTGCATCTAAAACTCATCGAACTGCCAAGGGGTAAACGCAGCTCCATCCATCACACAGCCACTTGACAAATACATTCCATAATAGAAGTTTATTTTTATGGGAGGCTGAATCAAGGACTTTCCCATGCATACAAAAACTTGTCAAAATTATTTATGAGTCTTGCTGAGACACACAATATGTCATATCAAACTCCTATTTTCCTTCCAAGCACAGACTGTCAATATCTCTGCTACTATCAATAATGTGGAACACCGCTGCTATAGGCCCTCAGGATTTTGAGGTCATTTGCCCATCCTAGCCTGCTGCCAGACGCTGTCTCTAGCTGCAATGCAGCTGAGGTGTATTTACAACCTCCACAAGGTGTAGTTAAGGTAAGCACTAGGGACCATGTTCAAAGGTTTTGCCAACATAAAATAAAATGGAAACATATGCTTGAAAAATTACTGTTTATTATGGCTAGAGTTATGAAAATAATGAAAAAAATGTTGCCAGTCTCTTTCTAGTTTAGAATATCCAAAAGCTTACCAGCATTCTCTGGCACAATTAAACAAATAATCACTTCTGAGGAATACGTTTGCACCTTTCTGAAGCTATGCTAAGGAAATCTCCCATATAAGAAGGCTATTATTACCATTTTAAACCAGAAAAATAGTTTAAAATCTCATGAACTTTGTTAATAAGGAAGAGAAGCTCATGAAACCAAGTGTTTATTTAATACAACCTTATTTATTTGCAAAAAAACACAGGAAGTCTTAAAGCAAACACCAGTATTTCTTCTAAGTGGGTCTAGGCCCCCGTGCAGAAAGCATGTAGTCTGGGACAGCCATTCCCCTCACTTTTGTGGTTGAACTTGATTTATTAACATTTGCATTAATATTAGAAGCCTTTCTGGTACCAGCCCATCCCCCTCTTTGCTGTCCCTTTGGCCCCTGCAGCCTCCAGACTCACTGTGCCAAGCCTGGGCCACAGCCGTGCAGTGTAGCAGCTGAGGAGACTAAACCGTACCCAAGTTAAAACTCTTCACAGTGACACAATTAGACAGTACCTAGAAGTTTATTTTACTGTATTTGAACAGATAGCTACAACTGTTATAAGAAATACACAGACAGGAAGTGGCCTCTGTTCCTGAGCTGCGTATACCAATAGGTTTCAACTTGCAACACATTTGCTCTACAATTCATCTGCAAATGGATGATGGGCATGCAATTAGCGTGGCATGATGCAGAAGATTCTCTTCTCAAAGGCACAGTTACAGATTTGTGTCAGCCTGAGAGCTGTTGGGTGCAACAGATGGCCATTTGGGAAGTCTCTGAGCCTCAAATTCCTGTTAATTTTTAGCTGCCCTTCCACAAATGACATGCACAAGGGATGAATTGTCTATCAAAATCTGAGAAGAATAATTCCTTCAGTGAAAGCTCACAGTGGGAGATTTATTTAGCTAACGCCTTACACCCAACCATCATATTAGAGGAGATTACACTGATACTGCAATTAGATCTGAAAGAGTTGGCTTAGGCACGAGAAAGAATGTGGTGGTGGAAGCATAGAAATCTGTGGCAAATTCACACAGTGGAGAAGACACAGAGGTATGGTTCTGCTGGGTTTACACAGCAGCTAATACAGTCAGTATTCCTTGGCATGTCCTCACTGTCTCCTTCTTTTAGAGGGAGTTACACTGTGAAACATCTCCATGTCCAGGTAAACAGCTTTTGCACGTGTCACATGGAAAACTTACCATGTAGTACAGCAAAAACTGGTGCAGATGAGATAATTTGGTGAACTCCCACTGTCTCCAGTAGCAGCTCCCTAATGACTGTTCCAACCCCAAGGGCAACCCGGTCCTGCTCACTACATGTGGTGCTCAAGCAGCTGGTCGGGAAAGTGCATATGGAACTTGTAAAAAATGCCTTACAGAACCACTGCCGTCAGTGCCATGTATGTTTTAAATCTTTGTCTGCTAAAGCTGTCTTATCTGCTGCGGTTGGAACAGCTGGGAAAAAAAAAAACAACATGCCCAGGTGAGCTGCTCAAGTGCTTGATGGGCTGACAGCTCCCATACACTCAGTTAACTTCATACATTTTGAGGTCACCTTGTACATTTTGAGGAGCTGTGTGTAGTCTGGAAAATTTTCCAAAAACTGAAAATTTGTTGTGGTTTAGCCTGGCAGGTGGCTCAGCACCACAGAGTTGTTCACTCACTCCTTCCCTTCCCAGTGGGATGGGGGGAGAGAATAAAAAAAACACATAGAACTCATGGGTTGAGATAAAACTATTTACTATTATAAGAGAAAAGGAAAAGGAAAATAGGCATGACAATATATATATAAATGTCTGTAACAAGTGATGCACCTTAAGGAATTGCTCACCACTTGCTGACCAACGTCCAGCTAGCCCTCTGAGCAGTGGAAAAGAGCAAGATGAGCTCCCATTCCCTTCAAAACTCCTTCCACATGATGCCATATAGTATGGAATATCCCTTCGGCCAGTTTAAGTCAGCTGTCTTAATTCTGCTCCCTCCCAGCTCATTGAGCTCTTTGCTGCAAAAGGCCCTGGATCTGTACAGCACTGCTGAGCAGCAACTGCAAACATCAGTGAGTTATCAACATTGTTTTTCTCCTAGAACTCAAACAGAACTAAAACCAAATCATACCAGACACTCTGAAAAAAAAAAAAAGATCCCATCCTTGCTGAAACTAAGACAAAATTTCAGACATTAAAAAAAAAAAAAGCAAATCATAAGATCTATAGGGTAGAATATCTTTTTCTCACAGGTCTGTTAGGTCTGTCACAAACACCAACTTTTGTATGCACTAGTATAGAACTTTGCTGAAATTATAATAAATAATGAGGAACACAGCAATTATCAGCTTGTCAAATTAGAATTAACATTACAGAAAAAAAAAAAAAAGCCAAGAAAAGAGAAAACAACAAGATAAAAAGGCTTTCTCATAATTTTTAGTTTCTCCACTAGAGTAACCTTAATTGCCTTCTTCAGTTTTTGCCTTCCTGGAGAGAATTTAGAGAAAGCAACTGTTTACAGCCAAGACAAACAAGAAATAAAATCACTGGTAGCCGACATGAACACATCCAAGTTTGTTCAGAAGATGCATTTTCACTACTTCAAAAAATCCCACTTTCTTAAAGCATAAGGGCAACTGAGCTATTTAACAATTTTTGTTAGTGGTTTAAAACTGTCAGGAATCTGAGGTCCTTTTAGTAGTATACTTTCCACAGGATGTCGGCACAACTCATTTTGTCTCCAACAGGAGCCATCATGCCTATTACTCTTTGAACACCGCACTGCAAATGTACCTTTTAGAAGAAGAAAAATATAACCCTATTGATTTTTTTTCAGCCCTAAAATGTAATAATTCGAGATTATTTTCAGGCAACAATGGGCTGATCGCACTGATGCCGATTATTAAACCCAGAATCCTAGCTTCTCTTAAAGGATATTTATAAACACAATTACTTATTTAAGTTTGATGTCCCTGTGGTAAATCATATGCTGCTATTAAAGTGCTGTACTTACTGTACCACTTTTGTCTTCTATGATAATGAAGACTGTGCCAAAAATGACTGAACAGGCAAGAAAGCCTAAGCATTACATTTTATACTTAGAGAGACAGTACTAACTGATGAAAAGCAAACGGCCTTTTACTTATAACCATGCTGCAATATTCAAAGAAAGGGCTAAGTCAAAGATTAAAATATGTAGAGTCTGAATCATCAATTACTTGCATCCTGAGAATCACGTAACACCTGAGCAAAGTAAAGGTAAAACAGAACCATTCTGACTTTGTGGCCATCTACATTCTCTTTGCACAGGTTTAAACAACTGCACTAGTACCAAGAAGAGGAAGCAGCCTGCTGCATTTCATCTAAAAAGCAAGACATTTTTAGTAGCACTACCTGTATAAACTTTTAGGGCATGAGATAGTTACAAATACTGGTTTTTTTTGCATCCTATCCTTAATTATTTTCTTTAGAACTACAGAACTGAAATTGAATGGTCTCCTCTATGCACTAGGTATGCCTTTTCATTCTAAAAAGAATCACTGCATTTGTTACCTCAGGAGAAATCCCCAGGAAAGTAAGACACAGGAAGGTAGTTGCTCTTCTGGAGCTGCTCTTTTTCCTCCCCCAAGATGTGTTTCACTCCTGCAATGTCCTAAAGCAAACATTTTCCTTCTCTTCCTGTCAAACTAAGGAACTTTGTTAGCAACACCATAGGACAGGAGATAACTGTAGAGCTCTCTAATTGTTAAGCTCTTGCTAGGGCTGAGTCTGATCATTCACTGAATTGTTGAGTTGATGGGATTCGTGTAGCTGGTTATAAATTGATAATCTAAATTAATTCATTCAAGCAGAAATCGATTTTGTAACTCCTTGAGAGCTTGTAATAATGCTTACCTCCTACCGTTAGCTGCATTCTCCGTTTCATAAAGCTGGTTGGAAACAGCTGGATTCAGGTGACCTGCTAGCTCATTAAATCTGTTACATGTTCCTTCTGGTAAATGATATTAAGCTGAAATGTCCTTGCGTTGATTTTTTTTCTTTAATTTTATGACAGAAATAACCTAATTTGTAACACAAAATAACAATCTCCTTGGATTACTTTGCCTTGTTAAAATATTTTATGCATTTTTCATTTACACGAAGGTAATGGAAAAACACTTAAACTATCTGTTATTTAAACCACAAGAGATGTTACTGAAAGTCTGATAGCCCCGAAAATGATTGCCTCTTCATAGTCTTTGCTTTATATCTGTAATAAAAGGCGGACAATTCAATTCATCGGTTGGTAAATAAAGTACGATAGTTTTTATTTTATTTGCTCTGCATTGCAAGAACTACAATCAGATTGCTTTTTGAATTCATTTAAAAATGGGCTCATTATTTTCCTTTTCTACTTCTAATGCAAAATGCCCAGTGTCTATTTTGAATGATATAGTTAAAAAAAAAAAAAACGCAGCAAATATAACCTAATTCTAAATGTTAGATTAAAAATATAATTTTTCTTCACCGAATCCTCTGTAATTATTTACATATTAGTGACAGAATTGGCAGTAAACAGTGTTGAATAACTGAATCAGAGTACCTCACTACGGATCAGACGCAAAGCAAATGCAGTTATTTCTCAGAACTTGATGACCAACTTTTATGACAAACTCTGAGCAAGTGCCATGAACTACATCACTGAAATTAGCTGCAAGACAAAAACTTATGAGTCTGTCACTAGGTAAAACCAAAATTCTACCACCTCCTGTGCAGAAACACCACCTGTTCAGGGAATGGATAAATGTAATGCTGTCCACACTTCACATACATAAAAGGAACAAGAAACCCTGTACTGAGAAGCTTAAATATGTCCTTGAACACTTCATTTTACCATTTCCAGCAGACGTCACTATAGAGCAAGGATTCATACCAGCTGAAAAAAGTGGCAACACTATCCAAAGAAATTATGATAAAAATGTTTAAGAAGGCTTAGCTATTAAGATAATAGTAGCTAAAATCAGAATTATTAGCTTATTAAAATTAAAGATCCATATAAAGATAAACCATCCTTTTAATTATCAGAAAGAAAAAGCAGTATTGATTTCAAGCTCCTGGCAATAACAAAGCATAGAAAAGCATAATACATACAGAATATGCCTATCCTTTGGGATGTATGAAGCTCACAACTACTACACTAAGCAACACATATACTTAAAAATGCAAGTATAATGTTTTCTAATACAAAAATGCATGATAGATGCTAACATAATGACTGAATATACACCGCTATCAATATAGAAGCAACTGCTTTTTCCCTCACACCTTTTCTTAAACTTTTATTCTCAGCAAGCAGCCTCTACTTGTTCCCCAAATCCTATTTTTAACTGCACATCATAATCAAAATTTTGTCCAATAGAATTTATTTAGCAACATAAAAATCAGTACACAATAGCAGTGAAAGGTGATGGTAGCTTGCAGAACCATAGTGACTGCACTATTTCTAGAACAAGTTGATGAAATATCTCATCATTTCTTCCTTTAAAAAAAAAAAAAAACTGGAAAATAACTCCTATCCCCCAGTATTCCAGTATTTTTTCCCCTAACATTTACTGCCTTAAGAATTAAAACTGCACCATTCTGTGCAATGGCGTTCAATCCTGACTGGCTGAAGTTTGTCTGAAAGACAAATGCTACTCAAGGTAGTGCAAGGCTAAATGTTGTAGGCGAGTCTCCAGGAAGACCTGTCTTCAAGACATAAATTGTAATGACAAAAAGCACGTAGAGGAAATTTTTTCACTCTACCATACCTCAAACAGTGTGTCCTGTTTTCCCAGTGAGCTTGGGTAATTTGTCTGGGCTAGAGAGAAAAGTCAGGGCCAAGTTTTTGCCAATTTTCGCTGGTGCTTGTGGTTCGATATTTGCATAGCACAGGAAAAAGCAGTCTCTGTGTTCAGTGTACATTTGGTATTATAAAGCTATAGAGCTCTTTTGCAAGGATGCATGTGGAGGATGAAGGGAAGCAGAAAATTCTGTGCCCTTATGACCCACTTGGAAACAGTTTCAGCACTTTTCCTAAAGCTAGATTGCATAAATTAGGGAAAAAGAGCTCATCATCAGACCTCTTCTATGGATGTTTCCACTGGCTGAGTTGGATGCTTGCAGAATTGCTGATATCTTTCTTTGCTAAGTTTGTTTAGAAACTTTCCTGAAAAATGAATGGTTAAAAGTTATATGGTGCATCACATAGCTACGGCTCATCCTCATGCTGGACTCCCAGACAGGTGCTGCTAAGTGCCAAGGGAGTGTTGAATTTCATTTGGTTGAAAGGCTTAACATAATACCGCTCTGGAGGGAAAAAAAGTTCTGTATACTATTCTCTTTGACTTGGTGTGTAAACTAAGGCACAATGCTTTGCATGGATTTATGTGTTTATTTGATACGAGGTACTCCTTCAGTGTGTAGAAAGGAACAACCAGGGAGGGAAAGCTCCACTGTGCTCTGCGAAGTAAGGAAGGAATCCTCATAGCAGTGAGAGATCTCTACCTGAGAGAGGGGTACGCCCACAGTCAGGAATGATCCCACAGCTGCCAAGACAAGTCAAGCATTTGCCATTTTTGAGTTCAACAGTTCACCGAAGTCAAACCTCTCATTTTCAAGAGGCCAATCAATTGCTGAATTGTTTTTCAGCAACAGAAATCTCAGTACAAAGACACAACATTTTTTTTTCCAAATATACATAGATGAACCAGCAAAGGTCTAATTTCTAATTCTAATCCTAACACTTTCATGCGTGAAAAAGCATACAGACATGTACAAGCTTGCTTAAAAACAGAATTATAAACTGTTTATTCATATACATTCTATTAATTAAATAGTACCAGTAGGACGGCACACTGGGAAATGTAAGCATGTCTTTCTGTAGGCACTGGATTGCTGCAGAAGATTGCAGAAGGAAAATACTAGAGAAGACTAGGGAATACTGGCATTGCCAAATCTTTTTCAAAATACAGTGATCAGCAACTCCCTACGTTGGGAGCACCAGTACCCTTCATGTTACTTGGAAAGGAAGCACCACATACACATCAGCTTCTGCCACACCCTTCCTGTTGCTAATCTGTCTTTTTATATTTAATTTCTTTTATGGTGGCTTTTCCACTGTTTAATTAAGCCATGGGGAGTAAGGAGAGGCAGTCTCACTGTTCCTTCAGAGTTTATTTCACAGACTGCTCCCTTCAAGGATTTTATTTCTGTCACTGAAAGCAGACCTTCTCATATTGCTTAAGCACAGAAAATGATTAATACAATGAGATTGTTATGCTCCTAGCTAAAACGGCCTTATTTCCAATGTGAACTACAACAGCTTGAAAAGATGGGCGCTGACACTACACTACAGCTGACAGTTTTTCTTTTTTTAGGTGTACTATTATTGGGATCTGTAATACTGTGTGACCCATAATAATAATCCCACCATTCTCCTCATATTAATATCATAAATTCTGCAGACATAGATGATATTATCATATATCAAATATGACCATAAAACCAACGTGATCTTAACACCTTTGGATTTATCTTGAAAAGAAAAATACTAGATAAAATCATTTATGCTGATATCACTGAGTCTTTACTGGGCTACAGAACCATGTTAAGATAACAATATATTTTTAGTAGGATAGGCATTTCTGACAGACATATTAATCTGTTCCTTGAGTTAAAGTTGTGGGTAGTTAATTTGTATGTTATTTAACAGTCAATGCTTTCCATTCTGTGTCCCTGGCCACAAGCTTGAAATTCCTCAAATGCTGAATTCCATGTAATATCCAGAGCGTGTATTAAATGCTCTACTTAAAGGAGCACTAGTCAGAGAGTAGTATTTTATAATATGTAAGTGCCACCTGCTAGTGCCATAGCAGCTAAAGGTCTCTGAGCTAATGCAAAGGCAGTGTGGGTTAAAATGGCAGTCAGCTTTGGGGCGATGTAAAAGGAAGCCCATGGCATCCACATACCAAATTGAATTAATACAGGTTTCAAGTTCTGCATCTCTGAGACTACTTACACTTTCAAGTAATGTGATCACAGCGAAGGGCTTCAGAACTCATCGAAGACTCAATTTAAAATACTGAAACCTTCAATTTGCCACCTCTTTCTTTCTACCTCTGCTCTCATCAGAATTAGAATTTCCAGACAGATTTTACAATGTGATTGCATGTTTGGACAACTGCTACAATAATAATCTCTATATAAAAAAAGAGAAAGCATAAAGTGGTTGAGATGCTGAGGCTGCCAAAGTGCCTGTGCTACATGCAAGCATGATTATTCTCATTTCAAATAAAAAATTTAATCAAAATTTACTCCAGCACAATGGAACTATCCAGAGGTTTATATACTACTAATGCCTCCAGTCAAGAGCACTCTGGCGGCAGAAGGGCTGCACTTCTACTAAGCAATGATGGAACAATATTTGCGAGGAATATTTACAGGTCTTGTAAACCTATGCACTGTGAAATCCTCTTTCACAGGGATGCTCTACCAGAAAAGCAGGTGAAAGAAGAGGACAGAAAGTAGAACAACAGAAAGCAACAGAGAGTAGCATGGCATCATAAAAACCTGATCTAAAGCTTTCTACGGCCACTAGGAAGAGGCTTCTTTCCCAATTTCTTCTCAGTAAATGCCTTCAGGCCCTCAGCCCAGCCACTCGTTTTGCATGCTGCTGGCAAGAGGCCCTGTTCCTCACAAAGCAGAATACCTCCATGAAGAATAGTGAATTTTTTTTGAAATGTCTGCCTCCCATTCAGAGCAACACATGGTGATATTATGGTTGCCATTAGGAACCAAATTTCCTTATGGATGCACAGGCAATTTGAAAGGGTAAACAGGTTCTGAATAGTCGTTAAAATGGGCAGACATTAAAAGATCAGAGCCTAAAGTGAATTGCTAAAGAAGCAGAGGTGAGTAGGGAGCAAGCAAAGTTCTGTCTCTGCCTTCACATGCACAGTTACTTAGAGGGGACAGAGAGAGAGGCAGGCAAGGACAGTCCTTCTTCTTGATAGGGTTATAACACTACGGTGCTACCAATCATTGCAAGCTTTTGAAACATTTTATTAGCTCAGATATTTGAGGGTTTCATGTCCCAAGCTGCTTGAGTCAGATGGTTAAGCAAGAATGATTACTTTTTTCAATTTTGGATAGAAAAGGGGAAAAATCAGTGAATTTAAATGCAAGTAACAGAGCTCTGAAATTACCACCTAAAGAAAAAAAAGATAAGATACAGCAACACATGAGATTGCCAGGGCCGACATTCTGCAGCCCTCACCAAAACCAGAGAGTTGTAAGAGAAACTCTTCTTGAGGCAGTCAGTCTCTCTTTACAGCTCAGTGCAACCATGCCAGACTTGCTGCTGTGACTGCATGCCATAATCTACTCCTTGATGCACAAATTCCCTTTGACAGAGATGACTTTAATGGCTTCTTTTTTGTAGCATTATAGTGTATTGTATAATTAATTCAGGAATTAAAGCTGCCTAAATGCATTCAGACACAGCTCTTCTGGAGCTGTTGCAATCTATTTTGTCAATAACCTTGGTTCAAGTGTTGCTGTAGCTACACATCAACACAATAAGAAATGTCCACTCTGGATATTTATGGTATTTCGGATAGATTCAGATTTTTACAACACAACTAGCACTGCATATTTTCATGTCTAACTTCCAAAAATTGTTCTGATACAGATTTAGAAATTAAAGGTTTCCAAGATGTGAAAAGTTATATTACATTTATTTATTTTCACCTCCTAAGTATGCTCACCACATTCAAAATGAATTGCTTTTTTTTAAAGTGCAATCAACTATGTGAGGTTTTCTGCAAGAAATTTTACTTTCCTCTTGAGGGTATCCAAAAAGCATTAAAAGCCCAAAGAAAAACATATATGACAAACTAAAAGGTCAGAAAGGAGACTGTAATTGATTTATTTTCATTACGGGTGAAAAAACGCTGAGGGGAGAGAGAAGAGGAGGAGCAGGAGGTGGACGCAAGGAAAGGGAGAGAAAAAAGAAAGTTAAATTTGCCTACTTTCTTTCTTAATTCTCACTTATTTCTTTAACCAGGGAAATATCATAAATGTCAAGTCTGGCTTTAACTGGCTTTGCTAAGTATCTTCACTAGGTAACTTAGCAGACTCCTCAACTCAGTTTGGAAGCAGTCTCCTCATTTCAAAAGCTGAATGCATCCTTTCCTTGAGAGGAGCAATCACCACAGATCACAAAGAGAAGTGTTTGCCTTCTGATCCTGGAGTCTAGGGTTCTCCTAGTGCTGCTGAGGGCTCTCTGGCTATGGAGAATGGATTACTGAGACACACAGATGACTTACTTAGAGAACAGATGATAGTTTTTTCTCTAAATATTAGCTGTCCAGAGCATATATGTGGCACAATTTTGTACACAAAGAAATATGCAATTCTTCCTTTTCAGTACCTTTTATGTCTTCCGAGTCTTTTTTGAGAGCAGTATGTTTATAACAAAGGAAACAAAATCTGGAAAGCAGAAAAAAGAGCAGCACTGTAACTCCCTGATAGGAATATGGTGTGACAGGAAGGATGAATAATCAAAGATACAGTTGATAGTTTACTGCTAACATGAATTAAGCAATCTGCTGAAAAAAAGTCATTCCTACTGTATTTTAAAGATATGGCTCTGACATATTTTGATCACAAATAGTTTCAAAAGAGGCTCACTGTGCCAGCTGGGCTGTTCTTAAACAAAACCTCTCCATTCTGATCCAGGAAACATCAATCATCACGTCTCCAAAATCATTACCGCTTATTGAGCACCCATTAATGTGCTTAGTGCTAAATAAAGGAGAAGAACATGCTGTCCTTATCCACATTTCTGATCGTCTGTCCTTTATTTCTGAACTCAGTTTGACTCTGCACAAACTCAGAGTCTATAGGAAACAAATACAGATAAATATTTTGGTGACTATGTATTGCAGCACTGTACCTTTTGTATGCTTGTTTTATCTTTCACTTTCTGTAAATATAAAAGAATCCCATTCCAAATGCAGGGAAGGACTTGAAGTTGGGCCTTGTTTGCAGGACAATGTGCTTGAAAAAAAAGAAATCACAGAGGGTCAGGCTGCACACTGTGAAGAGAGGGCAGCACCTGAAGCTGAGAGAATGCGTTGGCCATGACAGAGTTCAAACACATGCAATGGCAAGGAGAAAGGACTTAAGCCAAGCTGATGGATAAGTGATGGGATTGAAGCACCATCACTGACAGGATGAATATTCAGCTATGCCATGTTTAGCACCTCTAATGGAAATTAAGCGCTAACTTATAGAATCAAGCTTGTAGATAATGAGATCATGGCTGTCCACAGGAATTCACCAGAACATGCACATTACTTCTAAGAAAAAGACAGTGCATCTTTTACTAGAGAAAAAAAAAAAAACTACAACAACATTCAAACCTTTATGAAGTTGATAATAAAGACAATTATTGAGATGAGTATAATCTACTTCTGGTTCAGCTTTTCAAAAAATATTGTATCTGAACAACCTCAGAGAACACAGTACTGGCAAAGTATTTGCTGAATTTTCATCATTTAAAACATCCCAAATTCGCCATTTTATAAGAGAAATGAATATATCACTTGGATGCTTTTACATTTCTACCTACCAGCTGTGTTAAAGAAGAAGTAAAAGTGATGTTCATAAAGACAATGACAAAATTTCCTTCATTTAATAGGCAACTCTCTGATTACTGGCCACTGGAGTATTAGGTTGAATTGCATCACTGATGAATAGCCAAGGGACTCAGTTAACAAAAATCAGTGCTTTTAAAGTCTTTAATGATCAGAACAAAATGAATGAAAGCATTTGTCAAGATTATGATTGTCATTAGAAAATGCTAATTACATATTAGTTTAATAATTACCACATGATCATTTTCAAAAATTATTAAATTTTTTACTTACTTTAAAGAATCAACTTTTTTTTTTTCTTTTTTTTTTTTCTTTAAACAAAGTGCTCATAATAGTGCTTTTAGAAGTTCCATTTTTTAAGATTACAGAGTTTCTGAAGCTGGGTTGCTACTGTTGGAAAACTGATCTGAATCAATTGTAAATATCTCTAATTTCATTCACTTTAAAAATACATTATTACCCTTCTAAGGAAAGCCACAGCAGAATGAAAGTCATGAACAGCATGTAACTTTCCCACAAAAACAGTTATAAAATAAGAAGTTTAACTCCAGTAAATTGCCATTTATAAAGTGTGTTAATTATTATGCACTAAATAAGATGTATCACTTCTAAATATTAAGCTGAGATCTGACTAACACTTGACACTATTAGACAAATATCAAACATATCTGTAAGAGCTGTGTCACTTGGATGGCACAACAGAATATACCACCAGAACTAGAATAAGACACAATAGTTTAGAAAGCAGAAACAAAGATCTTTCTGCAAATCAGGATTGTATCAGTTCCACAGCTCAAAGTGCATCAGTAGCCGCAACCTTAACAACAAAAAAGCGTCAGATACTACTGTGAAGTGAAATGGAAATTTTCTTGTCCCATAAGAACTTTTACCACTCCAGTGAAATCCATGACTAATACAGTACTTAAGCTCTTTTGCTAGTCTGCAAGTACAAAATCCCCCAGAAGAACAATTTTCCTATTTTCTTAAAGTTTACATATTAAACAACCAGCAGTAGCTCAAATAACATCCTTTCTTTTTAGAGGAGAGTATAACTGAACTACGTCCAATGGCACAGCTTTAAAAAACACACAGAGAACAAAAACCTGAAAACTATAGAAAATATATCACTCCTCACGTAAGATTAACATTCTCACTTGGAACAGGTGTGTGAATAACAAAGTGGCACATCTCTTTGCTGTTGTTCGTAAAAAGGTCTTCTATTTAGCAACAAAAGTATTACACTGGGACCCTTGTTATTCTTCATAGTCTCTGTTCAATATGGGAGAATACAGTAAGTAACAGGACTGATTTTACTTGAATTTTACAAAGTAAGTAAGGTTGATTACTTTGAATGTAAAAGCATAAATAGCTGCCTCTGATTTCCACTCTTGCTATGGCACAGGAATAAGAAGATAAGTATCAAAAGAAAGCAGATGTGCTATTGCAAAATCAAAGTCCAGTGCACCTAAGCCTACATGATTTGTTTAATCTCATCTGCCAAGTGCAGTGGAACCTATTCCAGATCACTCACTGTTAGAGTAAGAGCTATGGGGAAAGACGAGATAAAGTTCAAGTTAAAGCCTTCTCAGGATGAATCTTCAAACTCGGTCTTGAGCGGCAATTATCTTGATTTTTTTCAAATAAAAGAAAACATTCAATAAACTAATCCTCCAAACAGCTGCTCAACTTGCATCTGAAAAGCATTCAGATGAAGTACTGGGATAATAAAGCATGAAAGCTCTTTAGATTTACTCAGAGAGCAAAGGGGAATTCTACTGCCAGACAACAAACCCTCTTGGGACTTTGGCAAAGGAATATGGAAATCTTCACATGTACATCAAACTGCTTTGAATCTTGCACAAGTCAGTGGCTATTCAAGCCTGTGAGTTGCTCATGCAATATTAGTCATCAGTTCTGCCTGGTTTCCACTAAACTACTGCATTTGCCTCTCTTGTTAGCTGTTCTAGTCCAAGAAATGAACTGGAATACAACTGAACATTTGTGTCCAAAGGTAGTAGCCACAAATCCAGGTTAATCATAGAATCACAGAATGGTTTGGGTCGGAAGGGCTCCCAAAGCCCAGCCAGCCCCAACCCACCTCCTGCCACAACCAGGGCTGCCCCCACCAGCTCAGCTGCCCAGGGCCCCATCCAACCTGGCCTTGAGCGCCTCCAGTGAGGGTGCATCCATGGCTTCTCTGGGCAGACATCAGTGAGACCCCACGAGAATCTCGCAAAGTTTTTTTCCATACTTGGTCTGTGGAACAGTGGTATTTAGTCTTCAAGGCTGTCAATCTGGCATTTTTCATGAGTACTAAATTCATTATAATAAATATATAACGTCATGTGTTTCAACTTGTCATTTGGGTAAGATCTGTTTTATTGCTGCAATTTTTGCTGTAGTATCTACAAATCCATCAAAAAGTCTTCATGATAGAACTGCTTTGTGAAAATGTTAACTATGTAACGCCTTCTAAAGCAGCCACAAATGCTATGACAGTGATACTAAGCCTACATTAAAATGATCTTAAAAAAATATGCAATTGCAATATTTTGTTTCCAGGGAATTTTTTTAAACCGTGCATTTCAGAACCAGCCACACATATAGAACCAATTTCTGTATGAAAATAAATTTCAGACATTTAATATTAGTACTAAAACATTTAACCCTTGAAAAACAATTTCAAATCTGTTTTTCTGCCAGCGACCCTGGAAAACAAACTCATACATGTCCTTTGCCATTTTATCTTTCGTAAACTTAAGTATAATCATAAAAAGGCACAAACAGACCCATTAATCTTTTTCCTATGTCCTGAAAGACCTCACGTGTGCCAACAGTTGAGCCTACTGCCAATGCAGTAAGAAAATGGAGGTTCTCAACCTGTTTTCTACAAAGAGCAGTCTCAGAAGCAGCAGAACCAATGGCCTTGTTACTCAAGAGCTGCACTGCACACACACTCTGCAGTGCAGATACAATCCTGTCTACGAGCAATAGCTGAACTGTGGCTTTTCTTTAGCACGGACTGTAAAGGTATATTCTTGTAAAACTGCTTTGAAACTGACAGGAGATTGCAAAATTATTTCTGGCTGAGGGAGGGAGAGGTGACACGTAGGCAGGCAGCCATCTGCATCATGATTACCAACACACTGTTTCCAAGCAGAGAAAGGCAGTGCACACTTTACTAAAACTGTATTTACTGTAAGCATAAAAAAGAGCAGAAAGAAAGATTCAACAGAACATACGCTTTCTTTCTGCTCCCTCCCATGCAACAGGACAAATTCTTTCCCTTGCAGAACCTCATGTGAGGACTCGGTCGATGCTCTGCAGCTCAGACACTCCCACTCCCACACTCCTCCCTTGTACACTGCCTTGGACTGCCCCAGGACTAATTTCTCTTCCTTCTCTCTTCCAACACCAGCAGCCCTCCTACTGCTCCAACAACTGTAGTGCCATGCCCAAACTAACAAGGCTGTCTCATTCCACTCAGGATCTGATCAGCCAGGGAGCAGCACAGGACTGTGCATTCTCTGCATAGAAATGATGAGATTTCTTTGGGCTTGGTGTCTGCTTTGCCTGCAATGTGCTCACACCTCACTACTTGATAACTGCTACTGAGTCCGGACGTGAAGTGATAGAAGCTTGCGCCCAAGCTAATGGGGTCGTACCAAGCATGGATTTATTATAATGAAAATTGAATGTTTTCCTTAAAATAAATAAAAAAAAGATTGTTATGTAATCACCTGAATCCAGGTGCAGGAGCTTAAGGTAAGTGTTAACTACCACGCGCAGGTGAGATCTAGAAATGCTGGAATAGAGCCAGACAATCTTCAGAACCCTGGCTCTGCATCTGAGTACTCTGGGCAAGCAGCAGACCAAGATACAAGAAAATAGAAATGACACAAAATACCAGAAGAGCTGACACTTTAAGTTGATTTTCCCTTTGTGCAATTTCTAATAACAGTAAAGTAAATATTAAAACAAACAACCTACAGTTTTCAGAGCATAAAGCAAGCTGTGGTGATCACTCTGGTGTGACATTCTGACAAAACTCTGGCTCTGTTTCTTCATCATAAAATCTGCCAGAGTTACTATGAGTCTTAAATGATTTACTTATTTATTTATTTATTGCAATTAAGAACAGAATTATAAAGACTATAAAAGGACAAAAAGAAAAGGAAGTTACAAAAAGCAAGAGAGGACGTGTGCAAGAGAGAGAAAGTAGGAGAGTGAGAACAAGATTACAAAATACAAGACATTCTAGATAACAAAGGAAACATCCACATATAAGTACTGCTTTCTGATCCCTTGGAACTCGTTTATACAACAGTCTACGTAGCGTGAATGCTACCTTCTCCCTTGTCTTTTAATTCCTGCTAGATTTTCTTACCTGCCTGGGTCAAAAAGTATCATCTGTACTTTCAGGGAGGCATGCTGATTTCTAGAACACCCAAAGGAAAGGACACTGCAATTGATATTAAATTAGCATTTGTTCAATCATCTCAGAAGTTGCCCAATACTCTCACTCTGTTACTTATTTTATGCTTATTAACCGCTTCTGATCAGGAATTATCAATTAATGCATATTTGCAGCATGGAATCCCATTTTTGTTTTGGCACAGAAACGTTGTTCAGTGTTCCTTCCTAACCTAAGTTAACCTACTTACAAATCCATGATTACAAACATAGCTAAAACCAAATGAACAAATGAAAAAACCTTGCTGACAGGAAATAATATGAAAGAGAGAACTCCTTTGGCATTCCTAATGCTCTTGTGGACTGGAAGTATATATCAAATTGATTTGTGAGAATCCTATTTTGAACTGTGGCTTGATCTTTTCCAACTGATACACTCGAGACTAAAAAAATCAAACCAAAACACATAACAAACCATGTATAATATGTTGTTTAAAAATTAATAGTAAGGAACGATTAGAACACAGTTAAAATACCTTCAGTCTGTTTTCCCCTCTGATATGGGTAGATGAATTTGAGAATCAGAAGTTAAACAAAGAAGTGTAAAATATAATTATACTGTAACACAAATACATTACACTCTAGAGATAACAAAATATCAACAACAGTATTAAATCTGCCTTGAAGTGAAGAGGTATGAAGCAATTCATTAAAACAGAGGAAAACTTGCAGCGTTCTGCAGCTAACAACTGTTAACCTTTATTCTCAAGAAAAATATGACAGTGTTTTCTTCTACATTTCTTTATATGCAAATACACAGTCTATGGCATTGGCCTTAAGATGATCTCAAGCCATTTGGGGAATGGAATTCCATCAGTGAAAGTTCAAGAATCAGCAGTACCTTCTCCTCCTTTCCTGATCAGTCTTGACTGTTAAATTATTGCATGTGATCACCCAAAAGAGATGTACTGGAGAAGCAGTCAACAATAAAATCTGGAATCAAATTTACTAACAGTCTATGGAAAAATTTTATTCTGAAAGCAATAATTTCTGAATCTGCATACTCTTAATGCACATTATTGAGACACTTGGTATACAAGGCTTTCCATTCAGCTGGAAAAGTAGATCAATACAATAGATGCCGTTCTTGATGCAAATTGCATATTATTATTATTATCATTATTATTATTACTTTGGAAATGAAGTAGTAACAATTTTTCATTTGAAGGGCCTCTTTGTTTAGGGAATGAAAACATATCTGATGTTGCAACTTACAGGATTTCTGCTTGTTGGGAGAGTTCAGTGGCAATATATGACAAAAATAAAACACAGGAAAATTAAAAAACAAAACAACAGGTGTAAGAACTTTCAAGTACTATATGAATCAATAGAATCTAAATATTTCAAATGCGTGGGATACAGCAACAGCATTGAAATTACAGAGGACAACTTGCACAATGTTTCATTGACTTTGATCTTGATTCAAGGGAGAGGTCCTGAAGTGGAAACATACACTAACCTGAATCATCTCAGTCGTATTTTTTTCATAATCACACTCAGAGTAAAGCTGAATCCTAACATCAGCACTTCACTTGATCTTGACCTGTGTGCAGATGTTCATGACTTTACCTTGAAACCCTACAATAGTGATAACTACAGACTAACCATCTAGGCTGGGTCTCACTTCAACTCAGCTTAATAGCCAATGCTGCAGACTCTGTATTTGCATATATCTTGAAATCCAGCTCCTACTCATATGTATAAAATATATCAGCTAATCCAGAAAGGAGAAAATGGCTAAAATTTAAATTAGAATAATTTGTTTGTTGCAAATGCAATCACTCTGCAGAATGCTACTATGGTTTGAAAGCTGCCAGTCTTCCAATACTTTTCTCCACTTTTCCTTAGATGATGTCCAAAAGGGGCTAGCTTTCTTACAATGTAGAAGAAGTAATCATACAGCAATCATTTTGTGGGTATACTTCTGAGAAATCTCTAAAGAATCTGTGACAAATTATGTACAAATATTCTCTTTGCTACAAGTGCATCTTGGTTCTTCAGCGTAGTAGTACAGGGACTATGGTGAGCACAGAGCTTATTTCTCATTTAGTAGGGCTAATTTCAGAGCATGACATGAATGCAGCTATTCCTGCAGATTTAATTTTTAAATAAGTTTTAAAATTATCTTAGCTTTTGTCCGGTGTGGATTATTTTGTTAAATAAAATAAAAGTCTGTTATTACAAGTATCCTGTTATTTATCTAAGATGGACCTAACCTAGTGAGAATACGCTGTAATCAAGCTGTAGTGACTGTTCAGTGTCTAACTAAGCTACAGAGCGGTGGGGGACCACGCGCCATCGCAAATGCAGAGTACTTTCCTGTGGCAGTTCATTATCTTGCCATTGCTGAAACAGCTAAATGCATCTCATCCTGCCTATATATATATATCACTGACTCACCAGCGTGCAACATCGCAAACGCTGAGTTGTTGTTGCCTGCTCTTTAGGTTTCAATGAGCTAGTCCACATGGCACATGGTAGCCTCCTGTAGAGTACCATGCCGTGCCAAATAGCTTGTTTTCATTTACAATCAATCATGTTAGTGCTTTCTGCACTAGAGTCCTTAAGTGCTACTGTGCCCATACATTGTAAAGTAGTTAAATCCTTACAATATTTTGTTTTTAGTAAGTTCACTGACCTCACTATTTTGCAGTGCATTAATGCACAAGGAAAATACCGTTTTCTTCCCTGCTTCCCTCAAGGACAGAAACACCACCAAACATCTAGAGGTCCTCAGATGAATTTAGAATTTCTCACTTCAAGTACTTATATGTTTAGTAAACTGCCTCTGGTCTGTCAGTGTTTCAGCCTCTGCTTTTGCAGAGAACTATGTAATTACAAAGAAAACACCACCACCACATCACAGCCTTCCCTCTCCAACACTACGGCCCAGTCACTTCTATATAATTTAAATCTATATTTTCCTTGCCAAATGGGACACAGCAAATAATCAGAACAAAACAAACACTAAATATACACATTTGGTTTTCAGCCATGGATCTGCATATACCTTCAGCTGCACAATCATGTTCCCCGAGGCAGAATCACATTTGAATCAAGGGGAGTATCTATCATACAGTACCTCGCATTAAACTGACCACTAAAAGGCTCTCAGGAATTCATCAGTGAAAGTGTAGAAAAAGAACAGAGAAGCAGTTTTTATTTAAGACATTTAATTAAAAGATATCCCAAACTTTTATAATTTCACTTCAAATATATGCATAATAGTTATGAAAAAATTGATTTTTCACAATAATTTGCAAGATGTCTACATTTGTATATATATTAGGAGTAACTGAAGAAGGAGGCAAAATGATTCCATGATCTGAGTGTGCTGCGGTCACCTAATGCAGTACTTATCTGTTGGATAATTCAGGTTGTTTAAACAAGCAATAAGTAACTTACATATATACATGCTATTTTGATTTTCTTTTTTTATTAGATGCACTTTTAAACTTCTTTATATAATTTAATTGCTAGCAAAGAGATCTGCATGCTGAAGTGAAAGGTGCAAACTTTCCTTACACAGATCCATGAATCCGAAAGTCTTCGCTTCCTTCTCCTCACAGATGTTTTTTTGTCAGCTTAAGTATATCACTAGTCTTTAAAATAGCTTTCCTAATTATTTTCCAAATTGACAGGAAAGGCATCAAATGCATCAGACATAAAAGAAATTAAATTGAAAGTACACAAAAACAGAGTTAGACAATAAAATAATCTGTCCAAGACTTAGAGGGTACCTAGAATATAGAGTTCTTCCTGTTCCCTGTTTGCACTAAAAAACAATTGTGCAAAACTGATCAAGCAGTCTCTTTCTTAGCATTCTGACATTTCTGAGAAGAGCCCAGAAAGCTCATGCTGGCTGGGATCCTGACCCGAAGGGGAATGGTAGCAGGAACAAGGGAGCGCTTCTAACAGCATCCTCCTGAAATTTGCACCAGTTTTGGAAGAGCACACGGCCCGGAGGTGTCAGGAGGCAGCGTGGGCACCTGTCACAGCCCAGCAGTGCAGTGGGCACGAGGGCAGCAGGAGGAGCCGAGCTGAGCAGGGGTGAGAGATTGCCCGCAGCCCCATCGGCAGAGCGCGGCCGGGGAAGATGTCAGATTTCATCCTCGGCAGACATGTACAGCAACTGATGCCTTGTAGTCAAAGGCTGTTAAATTACCTGTGAAGGGTTACTGGCAGGCCTGGATGTTTTTCTCGTTGTTTATTTAGTTCCAAAACCTCTTGGTCTTTGTGCTGATTGCCCTAACTGACAGCACAGGAAATCTGGACTTTGTAAACAGGGCACTGCTGTATTGAATTACAGGTAACAAGTGTGTAATCAACCTGCTGGGGCTGGACCTTTGCAAAGAAATCTCTGGTAGACAGACAGAAAGAATAGGTTTCCATATGGAGGAATCAATTACAGGAGCAGATGAGTATAAGAAGAGATCAATTTAAATCCTTTGTGCTTATTTCTTACAGCATATTTGGAAAAAGACTGTGGCGTGGTGGAAAAGTAATTAAGTACTTTATTCATTCTTGCAATAATATTATAAAATTAAAGGCAAATATGATTTGAAGTGCCCTCATTATAACCCATAAAACTATATTAGTTAAACAGTCTTTGGCTGCATTGTGCTTTATAAAAAAAACATAGGGAAAAAGATTGCAGGTTCTTGTTCTTAAAGAAGAGTTGCTGTCGACAAACTACATAAACTGGAATGAAGAGTCACCCAAAATGAAGCAGCCATTTTTAGTCTTCTAAAAGGCAAAGAAAATTCCTATAAAACCAGGGTCTAGAGAAATCTAATATAATGATATTTGTGCGTAATAAAATAACATAATAAAGTGGAACAATCTTCCCCCATCATAGATTTATATGAGGTATTTAAATCGTAATTGTTAATTAAAAAGCATAAATAAAAATTCAGAGGCAATCAGTCAACAAAATATCCCTATGCCAGACAACACTGAGCTACTGACTAGTATGTGAAATGGAAATCCTTTTTTAAAAAAAAATTATCAGTCTGTTCCATCTGTATCTGTGGCCACCATTCACTAAACAAGAAAAAGCTTAACAACAAAGATTTCAAAACATATTAACATCAGACGATATTTCCAATCTAAACATAATTTATTAAAACAGATACCGTATGCTATCATCTTATTATGCCCCAAAGACTTGTTTTTGCAGTTTGAAATTACAGGAAAACAAGGTTTCATTATTGTACTCACTGATGATGATAATTTTAGACTGCTTGCACTATTGGAACTTATGCTGTGTTAAAACAACTGGACTTACATTGCTATATTTTATTCCCCCCAGAAAAGGAAGTCTCTCTTTTGGCATCCAAAATTTCTTTTGTGTATATGAAAAGCATGTTAGAAAATTGACTTTTATTTCTGTTTGCTAATATATCATTATTTACGTGCTAGTATGTCCCTATTAATTGAAACCCCTGACTTGGTTGGGAGCGGAAGGTAATGCCTTACAAATACAAACCAATACATTAAACAGAACCTTGTCTGGTTAGAAAACCTTTTAACTGAACCTATGGCATAGAAGAAGTTATGACACTTGTACAGGAATGATGGAAGCACCAGAGCAGTTCTTATCAGTGCTCTTTACCAAATTTAAGACCTATACTTCAAAGGACATTTCACACAGTTTCAACAAATTTTCTTCAAGAAATTTTGGTCAACAGAGGAAGTCAGCTTACTTCTAATGACCATCTGTTAACGGATCTGTCATTTGCCTGACATATCCTTCCTTCCTAACTAGTATTCCTGTAAACACCTTTTATGTAAATATTTTTATGCACACCAAGATTTCCAGAAGAATAACATCCTTTACTAAGCTACCAGAAACAGCTGGGGAAGGACTTTTTTTAATCTGACTCACATCAGTAACATCTTGTGATAGTGAAGAACACCAGCCCAGAGTGCACGGAAAAGAGCATGGACAGGAGGTTCACGGAAATGATCCTTTCCCTCTGTTCTGCTCCAGCGAGGCCACATCTGAAGTACTGTGCCCAGTTCTGTGTTCCAGGACTAACCTGTTCAAGAATGGCAGGAATCTTCTAGAAAGAGCCCAGAGGAGGACCACAAAGATGATTAGGAGCATGGAGCATCTCCCTTATGGGGATGGACTGTAAGATCTGTGGATGTTCAGCCCAGAGAAGACTGAGGGGAGATCTTGACAATGCTTAAAAATATCTAAAGGGTGGGAGACAAGTGGATGGGATCAGGCTCTTTTCAGCAGCGCCCAATATCAGAACAAGAGGCAATAGGCACAGAGTGGAACATAGGAAAGTTCCGTAGAAACATGAAGAAGGAAAAGCTTCTTCTCTTTGAGGGAGACAGAGCACAGGCTACCAGAAATGTTGTGGAGTCTCCTCAAAATCAACCTGGATGCTTTCCTGTGTAACCTACTGTAGGGAATCTGCTTTACCAGGGGGTTGGACTTGATGATCTCCAGAGGTACTCTCCAACCCCTACAATTCTGTGACTCTACTGAAAAACCACACCTCCATCATTTCAAAATGTATCGCCTTTCAATACATTTCAATACAAATCTTCCCTTCAATACATTTAACATAGACATGATGATTGAAAACTCATTAGCACTCAAACTAACGTTCCTATCATGCAAACATTAGCACACATGTTTAAGGTCTCAATGGACTTCCCCAAAATCAATGTCAATAATTTAGTTGCGCACTTAAAATTAAGCACTTGAACACCGACATTAAGAGGTAAGAACCAATCATCTACATAGCATATTTACACAGAAAATGCATGAATTCTATTTTATAATGTTTTGGATTTTGTCTGAGGTGCTTCTGAGCATTCTGTGATGGGAACATCATGAAATACAACACATGAAGTCACAGTTACAGCCTTTGGTCTGTAGATGGAGAAAAAGGAAAAAACTCTGGCTGGTTTGTAATTACTTGAATTTTACTTTTTAAGTTAAGTTTTCCACTTCTTATTTTTCTTAAAGCAAATTTAAAAGACGTAGTCTCCAAAATTCTTTGCTATTCTGAGCACTACTAATGTCTATATAGTCATGCTACTCCCCCTTTTCAGAGCACTGCCTGTCTAAAACACAAATACGATTGGGTATACAGACTTAACCCTTTTTTTTCCCCAAGGACAGACATTGTTTTTATGCCAACTGGACTGCACATTTTGCCGAAGACAATCATCACTTGATCACTTCCTGCACTAAACATCTGTCTTCCTCACACAATAGTATTTAAATTCAAACCCATGATATACATCCTCTATACTACTATGACACTTACGCAGCACAGTCAATGTTGAACTCTTAACTAGATCCACACTGATAATATACAGCTATAATCCTGCTTCAATTAAAAGCATATTTCAGCGCAATATAAGCCCAGAATATGACAGGTGCTCTACACATTTTAATAATGCAGATCCAGAGTTCTGCCTTTGCTAAACGTGTATCAGTAAAGTGGTGTCAGAATTTTACTTTAAATAAATAAAGACTGATCATATTAAGATAAAATCCTGCATAACCTAAATGTATATTAATAGTAGCAACCCAGAAACTGATGGCAATCTTTATACTCCAGATAAAAATCTGTGAAGCTGTTTCTACTGACTTCAGTTTTTTAAAAGCAAAGGTGCTTTATTCTCTCCAGGTAAAAGAAAATACACGCACACACAAAAAAATCAATATGCAATACCAAACTCTAATGAAAATGCTTAACTGGTTCTAAATATTAGCTTACTAGGAACATGGTATAATATGATTTTTGTGGCTACTAAAGTCAAGTTAATTTACTTTGTACTTAAAAAGTTAATCCAGGAAATAAGACAAAAGTCTTATTGTATCAGAAAAAATGTTCTGAAAGACTAAAATGTTTATTCTTGATTTCCATGTCATGCAATTTTGTTTTGAATCTGAAAGTGAAAGACTGCTGAACTACACATTCAGCACAGGTTTTCCCAGTAGTCTGTTACTGAAAAAGAACATTTATGTTTCTGCAAATTTCAACATCTTAATAATATGATAGATTCATATTTAGTATTATTAACAAAATCCGGAAAGTTGCCATCTGGAATTTACTTGTGGCCCAAATTTGGGTCTGTCAAACTATGTAGTAAATGTAATATACGACAGTGGGGATATTCTGAAAAACAAACTTGTTCTCATTTCTAGCAAGGTTATTGGTAATATTGCTCTTCAGTACTAAAACTACCCACATAGCATGTTAATTCTGACTTCTAAGTGACTAGTTGAGATAAGCTCACACAAAGACAAGTTTAACGGGGCGTCAAAGGAACACCTTTATTGCACGTAATTAAACACAAGGGCTAGGCAACTACATTTAACTGGAAGATGAATATTTAAAGGTAAATACACTCAATCTGCCTGTAAAAGGATGAAAAGCTTAGGCCACTTACAAAGTACGTAAATTCTTGGCAAAACAAAGAAGAAACAAAATCCTGTGTGTATGTAGCTCTTGCTGGAAACCTTTAACTTAATATTCTGCTTCAGCTTTTGTTCAAGGCCTAGAAACACATAATCCTTTACAATTTGGTTTTGCCATATAATATCCCTGCTCAAAATGTGTAAATACTGCTCTGAGTGTTAAATCAGGGAATATAAAAACCCTAAAGTATGCATCTCCCATTAGAAAATACTGATGTGTTGGACTTAGGACTTTCCTGACTGTTTAGAAACTGGAGTTAATTTAGAAATTGAGTTAATTGAGGATGTTGCTGGTAACTCCCACTTTTGCTGCATTAAATAGCAAATGCACTCCTTAAGCATTGAATGGCTACTAGAATGCCTTTTAAATGCTTTTCTGAATGCGTATGAACTTGTCTTATGTATCCACAACCATGTACTTACTTTCAGATGAGTAGGCAATGGATAGATGTGATTGTTTGGAAAATAAGTAAATACAGGTACAGACTCTTATGTCAAGGAAATGACTAAATGACTTAGTCTATTACTGTAAATCAAAAATTATCCTTTTCAAGAAGAGGAATCAACAAATTCAATTATTATTCCAAAAAAAAAAAAAAAAAAAGAAAAAGGCTGAGCATCTGCCTGTGCAAAGCAGTCTCTAGCTTAGGTTTTTACTACTGCAGCAGAAGTATGTCTCAGCTCATAAGACTCTAAGTACATAGGTGACAAGAAAAAACATTATACAAAGCCATTAAGGTGTAGAGCTACCAGGACAGTTTCATAGCTTTAATAGCAGAATCACTGTGACAGTGATGTGGCCAGAACGGTCTTTAAAATTGTGAGCTAACTTGGTTGGATAGAGGAGAGAACCCATCCATGTAAAAATTACTTTTACACCAGTTTAATTCCATACACATCAAATTATGTTTCTATAATACAACTATAGAAAAAATGCATCTCAGCAGAAAGAGTGAAACTAGTATGCATTTGAATGGATCCGGAATGAAAAGTGAAAATGATTGTCATGCTGAAGTAATAGTACTCATTAAAAACAAAGGAGCAAATAAAATGAAGCCTTCTTCTTCTCAAAGAATACACTAAGTATAAAGTATTTCTTAATATAGCTAGAAAGATGATTCTTATGGAAAGACATGAAGATACTTTACACTCCTCATATTAATATATTATGTTTTTTTTCCCTCAAAGCATGTTCAGGAACATGTTTCCTCAAGCGGTAATGAGGTTCGGGTAAGAAGTAAAGCCATGGTCATAGATTCCTGGAACTGATCTTTCTCAAGTAACTAACTCGATTACAATTGATTCTGAGGCTACATGAAAATAGTCAGTCTTCATTCCCTCGCACACAGTTAAAAGTACCCAGGCAGTGTTTTTGATGATAAATCCTTTGTTTTCCAAACCAATTGGAATTGCTTTACATAAACAAGTATCAATCTGGCAGAAATATTTTGGACCTTCTAGTTTCAGGGAGAAGCAAAAACAGAAGCTGTGGTACACAGCCAACCACAACATGAGACAGAGTGAGTGATCTCACCAGTACACAGAAACACCATCTCAGAAATTTAGGAATAAAGAAAACTGCTTCTAACTCTTCGTCTGTCCAAAACTTCTCCACATGTATACACATATATTTGTATGTATGCATGTAATATATACAACACTTCTACTTGTTCTTTTCAGGGAATTAAGAGAACGACAAAAAGAAATTCAGCCCAAATTCACTTAAATACATAATTCTAAACAGCAAGTAAAACTTGAATACTTCAAAAGAGAAAACAAAGCCCTGCATAAAGCCCTCTATACAGTTTTTTTTTCTTCCATTTTTATTTAATTTAACAGGGGATGTTGTGGTGGGGAAAAGCATGCAGCCCTAATGACTCGATTACAAGAGAATATTAACGGAGTAAGTCGGATGATGCAATTTTATAGACCACTATTTCACTTTAAGTTCTCGTGCAAAACAGCTGATATACTATAAAGTCTTACACTGGCTTATTACACACTAAATTTCTCACCTGAACAAGTTCTAAAATTAAAAAAAAAAAATCTACTTGGATGTTTTATTACCTGATACAATAATACGAACAATACAACTCAACATAAAAAAAAACCCAAACTCTAAAATAACAAACCAGTGAATTAACAAGATGGTGAAGATAAACCAAACTGCAATAACAAATAACTGTAGTACTGACTTCCATCTAAAATCAGGAAAATACTTAACGTAAAGCTGAATGGCTGCCTGTTTCAGCAGGTACTACCAGTGTCCATACATCCTGCTTTGCTCAAAGATACCTACAATATCAATATATTAAAACTTTAAAAAGTCAGACAGAGTTCAATACAATAACATATACTGCAAGAAAATGTTGCAACACAAACTAACACATGATGAATACCAGGAAAAGGAGTCATGATATGCAATGACTCATTAATCAACAAGACATAAAAATAACCACAAAGCTGTAAAGGAAGTTTATGGGCCATGCTACACTTATGTCCTAGTGAAGGGCATAAGCAAATCTAATACTGATTATTAACAAAACCGATCTTTCAAAGAGTATTTGCAAACTTGGATAATAATAATCATAAACAGGTCACCTAAATTCACCAGTGATGAAATTACAGAACAGTGCACAGATTAATAAATAAGACCTCAAAATAAAAACCAAATCACATTGTTCCACTTAGAGCTAATATGTTGTTGAAGGGGGTTCACAACTGAGTTGTCTGTTTCTAATAGCTTACTAACAGAGCTCTCCAGAAGTACTGTGTTACTATGGAGTACCACCTGATCCAGAGAAAAGCTCTCCTGGAATAGCTAATGGCTGCAATCACAGTTCCCACGTATTTAAAGAGTACACTCCTTCATTTTGGAGGAGCATGAATACAATTGGTCCCGAAAAGACATTTTTTAACTCCAGTTAGAAAGTTTCTCTATCATTTTCCAGTGATACAAAAAATGTGTCTATATAGAAACCGAGTAGGATTTAAAGGAATGAGAAAAGCAACCATCATAGTATGTCAAATGTAAGAAAAATATGGAAGACAGAGCATGAATCTCTACTTAGTCTTTATTGAAATGATAAATGCAATTGAAGCAGTCTCAGAAGACTTGGGTTATGGAAAACACTACCTGAGATCAGCTGCCTGGAAAGTACGTTGAAAATGTTGGTAAACTCTGTAATTGTATATTCAGCTGAAAGTTTGTCAATGGTGCTTTCTCTTACTAATTCAGGATTGCTGGTTAGATCAAATGATGTTGTGTTTGTATGCCAAATGTACGACGTCCGTCTTTGCTGCAGTGTCAGTAACATAATATATCTGAAACAATCACACACAGCAGTTTTCTGTATCTCCTACACCTTTATTTTAATCAGGCACAGTGTGACTCACAAAGTCTGAGATCATTTCTTACTTCCTGCTTGCATGAGCTCAGGAAGACCTGTTTAATTTATCACCAAATAAAGGCACAAATTGCTGGTGCTGGTGATTCTGGTATCAGCCTGCAGTTGCTAGAGTGAGTAACTTTTTTGGGTTCAAATGACATTGCCTACTTTTCAGCATTGCTCTTATTGACCAAGTAATCTCTGATTACTTTGTAAAACTCCTCATAAAACATTATCCTTGGATCAAGCCAAACACAAAACAGTCACATGATTTCATTTTAGAAACCAGGATATTATATTTCTTTCCATGATTATATCCTGAAAAGCTAACCATGTTCAGCTTTGGATTTATTATGCATACAAAACTGAAATATAAAAATTAATGCCAATCGGTATTTAAAAACAATTTTTGCCATACCATACTAATGAAAGCATAACATCTCCACAGAGGACATATTGTTTGGGTGAATGACAGTACAATAGCTATGTGCACCCTGTGCAGACAGAAAAGACTTGGCAAGGATTCACAACGTAGACAAAAGAATTGTTTCAAGGACATGACGCAAAATAACCTGAAGTTATGAAACAAAAAGACAGAACTATGGAAGACCAATCTAGAATAGTATTTCTCAAGCTGGGATGGGCAAAAATGAAATGAATTATCCTCAGAGCTGTTGTTTCTGACTATTTTTATTATTATTTTTTAAAATCTCTGGACTTGGTATTTCACAATTTGACATAAAATCACTGGAGTATTCACAACTATAGAGGTATAGACAATGGAAGAATGAGTGCAGCATCTGGTCTGAAATTTGAGTTACCTTCTTTTATTTATTTGTAATTATATCTGTTCACTGAAGAGCTGCTTTACTTACCACTTGTGAATGTTTAAAGTCTGTTACGTTTTGGAAAGTAAGGGAGTATGAAGAAAGAGAAGTATGGATTGTGAGACAAAAGATTTAAATTCATCTCCAGTTGGTTCACCACGACAAAGAGCCTAACAAAATTGTAACACCCTCTAACTGGTATAAGGTTTATTTCAGAGGTTCACTATCATTATAGAAAAGAAAAAAAAAAATCACATAAAAAGGTCAGACTCTGTCACTATTACTCACATTAGGCACCACCTTAACTCAACATGCCTCAATGAAAAATTGAAGTCAAAATAATCTGACACATAATGGCAAAATGCCCTTTATCTACCTCATACATCTATGAACAGACACTCATATTATCACATTCATGCTTTTAACTTTATTTTCAAAGACAATGTAGTGGACCCAATTCTTTAATTCTTTTCAAGCAATTTTAAACTGATCTTAATTAATGGCTATCAGAGGAACTATTCCTGACTTATAAGGCTGAAGGACTACATTAGATCCAAGTACCTATGCCTAATGCTAAGGAAAACAACGCTGGAGTAATGCTTAATTGAAACAATTGTATTTCTAGATCTAATGAAGTAAGTTTTGTCAGAGAGATTGGAATGATGGTTATAAATGTTTAAATTACAACTCAGATCCTCCTCCTAAGTTCTGATCTGAAACGTTCAGCATAAAAGTAGTAAATATTGTCTGGTTGTTATTTTAGTCACTCTTAAAGTATTGATTTTATACTAAACATAAGGAAATTACAACCTTAAGGTGAAACCAATGTTTTTTCTCAAGTTTACAGCCAAGTCAGTAGAAGGTTTGTTTAAAAAAATCATTCATAGTATATATTGACAATATAATATATCTCTTAATGATCAAACACAAAGGAAAATATAGGTGCACTTTACTACATATGCACATAAAAAAAGTATTATACATGACTGTTTTAAAATGCTATGTTTTAAGTGCTGAGATATTAAACATTTAATAATTTGGCAATTTCTTTCAAAGACAACTATTAAAATTAAGGGGGATGAGGCCAAATGTCAACTCTACTGAATTCATGCTGGGTATGGCAGAGAAGACATAAAGGGGGAAAGAGGACTAACGAATTTCTCCATTTTCCTGGATGAGACAAAGACCAAATGTCTCCCTGCATAAAACAGCTATGTTCAGAGCTATTCAACCGCAGGCCACCTGCAGCTAAGGGTTCTTGCTGATAATAATGTGATGGAATACTCTGTGTCCTTCCTCCCACCCAAACCCTCAGAACAAATGGCCCAGTTTTAGGAGATATTTTGATTTCACATTTGCCACATCTATTTCTGAGGAATTTCAGACAGTGAGGAAAACTCCACTCATGCTCTCCCATTCATATAGTCCACTGGGATTCAGAATCAGCTATCACATATATATTTTTTGAATGAAGGCCAAAGTTATTTAGCAACAACCATTAATACAAAAGGCAGCATTCAACGCTAATGTCCTTTACTAGTAAATCTAGGTATGAAATAGCACAGATAGGGAAAATGAAATTCTAGATTTGGTTCTGACAGTGACCAAGATTGTTAGTAGAATTTCTGTATAGTCTTTCTTGTGGAATGTCACTGTCAGTAGCAAACTGTACCAGAAATAAGCAAAGCACTTCACTTCTTTTCTCTGAAACAGCAGTGCACATTCCTGTATATGTTCCCCTATTTCATTCCTAACACACGTGGCTGCTGCATTTTTTAAATGGAGCCCTATCTGGCATTTCCACTTCCTTTTGCCATATCAATAAAGGCACTGCATATTAATTTATGTCTTCTCCATAGAAAACCAGATATATTTCTATCAAAACAATGCCCTACATTAGAGGAAGACTAGCCCTTCCAAAGGCAGCAGCTTTGCCTCACAATCTCCTATGTAAGCCTGAAATAGACCTCCATCCACAAATGCAGGTCTGAACTGTGAGGGTCCAGTGCAATTCAATGGGAAGCTGGGCATTTAAAAGGTAAATTATGTACCATGTTTATAGAACTGGACTTGACTTGTTCTGCACCTTATTTCCTCTCTTCTTTTATTATCCCTTCCTCTGTAGGGAGGCTTGAGATTCAATCTAAGGCTTGAGATTTTCTAGATTATTTCTAAATTATATCATTCCTCTACTCCTGAAAGGTGCTGTATATATATGTATAGATAGTATCTATCTGTACATACATACACACACCATATACATATAATATAGTGTGTGTGTATTTATATATAAATATATATATAAAGGCCTGACAGGGAAGGTTTGTATACTAAAAATATACACATGACATTTTCATGCATTGCACAAAGTCTACTACTTCACTCCACCAGAAGTCCAACCATTTACTTTAAGACTCTTACTTCCTGATTTCTATGAAGTTTGTCACTGACCAGAATTTCTGCAGACTGTAGATTAGTTTATGAACTATATTAGTTAATAACTGCATTTCATGAAAAACATAACCTGCTATTTAGCATCTGTATCAAAATTTCCTCTGTACCAAGCTTGCAAATGAATATGCAAAAAATCTTATGTACTTTGAAGCAAACAGGTTGCAATTCACACAAACTATGACAGTAAGGCACTGGAACATGTTGCTCAGAGAAGCTGTGGTGCCCCATCCCTGGAGGTGCTCAAGGCCAGGTTGGATGGTGCCCTGGGCAGCTGAGCTGGTGGGGGACATGGAGTGGGCTCTGAGGTCCCTTCCAACCCAAACCATTCTGTAATTTAAACCTTAGAAGCTATCACCATTGTAAGTGATAGGACAATAGTTCAGGCAATTCCTCGACCAAGGTCAATGTGACTTCAAAAACACTTTTACCGGTAACCCAGCTTCTCTTGCAGGAACATAAATGACAACTTGAAGCCTCTAAACACTGATTGCAAGTGCTCAGCAGCAGAATAAACAAACAAATCGCTAAACAAAGAAAACTCAACAAATTGGCTGTAAGGATCAAGCATGCAAAATAAGCTGCTGAGAAAAAACAATGCATGAGTTGTCCACAAAATTTGATAATCAAAATTATATGAGATGACAGATATTTCTTTTGGCCTAAATATCTGTAAAGAACTTTTGAATTTTAAGCACTTAAGTCTCCCACATAAAACACATGTGAAGATAGTTGTGTTGGAGCATATATATTAGTTATTCAAATTACAGCTGTAAACAATTATAGGCTATTTTATTTACTCCAAAACCAACAAATATTTTTAAAGCTGCACTTAAGACAAATCTAAACATACTCCATAAGTAATATACAGTTTATTTACAAAAAATAATTGCCTTAATGCCTGCTGTAGCAAAATCAAGAAGAAAATTTTAGAGGAGGATAGGATGTAAACTGTGCTTAAAGATTAGTTTATTTGATCAGGGACCATAAATGTTCATATCTCAGCTTCAAACACATATAATCGCACAAGATTACTATAGAGTGGAATTATGATTGCAAAATTGTGATTTGGGTTACATACACACACACAGGAGTGGGACCTTCCCACCTCTGCCTGCAGTACCCAGAACCAGAGCAATGAAAGAAAGATGGGGACAAACATTCTTGAAAATCATGATTGCTCCTTCCTTTTTTAAGCTCAAGGAAGTGTTGGGACAGATGCTGCAACTCTTACAAGTGTCTCTTGAAAAAAAAAAAAAATACTGTGAGAGAGATGACATTTACTTTCCTTCATTCATGATTTTATCAAAAAAACCCCCTAAGATCTAGCTGTTAAGATGGAGGAGGAATTACAGATTAATTAATCAGGATTTTTAAAAGTGCACTTAGCACAATGGATAAATTTTAGTCTGAAGATGATACAGCTCAAAATTCTAATAAAGGATGAAATCTGAGATATAAAAATGAACAATAAAATCACATACTTTATATCACAAAAACAATAAAAGCCAACTGCTCTGTAACATTCCAGTCAATATAGCAATGCTATCAAATTTATAACTTTAGTAGAAAGGATCAAGGAAGTCTGAATAAATGATTTCATTAAGTACTCTAGCAAAGAATATTTGAGAAACTGTGGGTAAACAGAAATGCAACTTGTTAACTGAAGAAATAATACTAAAGAATTGTTAAGAATTAAATGCCAGGGCATGTCCTACAGACCTCTGGGGGCAAGTACAGTATTAACCCAACAACAAGGTATCCACACGTGCCATATGAGGGGCATCACATACACTGTGTGGGGTGGTGAGCAAGGCTGAGTGGGGCTGGCAATACTTATAGCCTCCTCCCAAAAACCTCTCACACTCTGAGTATTCCACAGAAGGCACTTCCCCCTGCCCCTCTAATAAGTAGGTAACACTCTGGAGATTTTAGCCAGTGGCTTCCAACAGCACCAGCTTTGCTTTGAAGCACAAAGGCCTTCATACTCTCACTTCCCCACTGCACAGCAGATGGGCCAGAGGCAAACCCGCTCTGATGCAGGGGCTGCACTGCTGCGCTAATGGGATGCAGTTCTCTGCTTCTTTGGGGACTGCTAGCCCAGGCTAGCCCCTTGGTGCTGCAGCTTTGAAGTTCTCACACTCTGGTTGTAACAGCCTGGATTCAGCCCCCGGGAGTGCTCTGCAACGGGCTCCCAAACAGTGCCTATTTCCATCCAGGGCAAGAAGAGCTGACACATGGGCACCTCTAATCACACATGCCCCCAACCCTGCCCCCAAAGAGCAATAAAACTGTATTGCTGCCACTTACAATCACCAGTGCAAATTTCATGCTCAAAACAGAGCTTTTTTCTATTTCCCATTCTGATTCTTGATGAAACATTTCGCTACCTGAATGCTTTTGTAATTAGAAGTATGGTGATTTCAAAGTTATTTTGCTTTTATACCTTCACTCCCATCTGAAATAACAGGTAGCAATTTCTGGCTCACGTTGGCTTTTTTCACACAGAGATATCAGCAAATAATACCTTCTGCCCTGGAAGTTGCAGGCACGCTCTGCAGTGCTGCTGCAAACACACATGGTGCATGCACAAGGTGTTCAAGACAGCGTTACCATATACGAATCCTAATCCGATGGACCACATCGTATCCTGTATCTGAAGATCAGTGAAAAAGCCTAGGGAACGCGAGCAGAATTTGAATTCTAAGAATTGCTTGCACTCTTGATTTTCCTTGCTACTATACATAGATGCTATAAGGAGGGCCAGAATGCTGCACTGGCCATTAACACGAGTAATCATTCCGTGAGCTGCAGCCTCCAATTACCTATTTTCTTCCTTATCCCTTAGTTTTATATCAAATTTGTGTGTGGTGAGGTCTATAATAAATTAATTTTATTTACTCGGAGAATGATAATGATTTAAGCAATGCAGTCCTCTCATGGTTATGCAATCTAAGATAAATATACGGCTTTGGTTGTGTATTACTGGTACTAAAGTTTAATTACATTATGAATTAATTCCACAAAATCATTTGTTAAAATCAGTTAACAACCTAACATATCAACCATTACCTGAGGTAAGCACCAATTTTGGGGGTGAAGGCTTTATAAACTATAACAAACAGTTTGCAGCAGCGATATTTAATTTTTAAACAATGAAATAAAGTGTTTGAAAACCCTTCTGTCACTGAGCTGCCACCCGGAGCTGCAGCCTGGAAGTCACTGATGGACACCACACAGCCGCAATGCTGTTGGCACCTGGCTGTGCAGAAGGTTAAAAACACGAGGACGAAAGGGGTGAGAGAGATGTAAAAAGGCAGGCAGAGCATGCTGCCGCTGAATGCGTGCCATTTCAGAGTCATAATTTAAAGCGATCAGAAGGGGGAAAAATGAAGCACAATAAAAATGGAAAATGTTAGATTAATGACACAGTCATTAAAATAAAAAAGGTGGAGTTATATGAGGAATGGATCTTATTTGAGTTATTGAAATTAAACAAGTTATTTTAACAATCATTTTAAAAATCACATTTTACTAAGCTCAACGGAGGAAGGCAAAAAAAAAAAATAGGAATCTTCATGGGAATATTTCAAATTGTCACTGGTTTTAAAACAATGATTTAAGAATTTCTCTTGTATCTTCCCTTTCAATTTTAGAATTTTAGTTGCCGTATATTATAATGGTATTTTAGCTATAAAAGTAGTTTTCCACTCACTGTTCTCTTGCCTTTCAAGGAGACAAACAGTTTTTCTTTCCTCTAAATGAGCACAATAAAATGGGTAAGCTGTCTGGGGAAAAGGAAGCCAGACAAACTGGTGGTATAAAGCTCCACAGAAAACTGCGGTACAGACAAGAGGCGATCTAAAGCACGTTTACTGTATGCCACACAATTCATTCTACCGGTCAGGTTAAAATAAGAGTTTCTAGCTGCTGAATTATCATCAGGTTCTGTTCAAAACCAAACCCATCGTTGCTGAGAAAAATCTGCATGCAAAACTAAACATAAAAAAAATAGTCTTCTGCAGTGTGTATTCTTTAAACAGGAATTCTTAAAACATGGGGCTGGATCTGGCCCCCATTGCTCACAAACCTCCCTGTGCAAAGTCTTTGTACAACTGTATGTGTTTTAGTAGACTAATTTTCAGCACACCAGCAAGTATTTTTCTGTCTTTTTGAAAACCTTCTGGAAATATCAATAGAACTATCAGTTATGTAGAAGTTGATATCGGGAGTCAGCTAAATGAAAAATAGAATAAAAATGCAAACTGGGGATGCATTTAGAAGAACCAAAGCTTTGCAAGATTTTCCTCTCCCTGGTTGATGTAAGCAAACCAACTGATTGTCTTTCTGTCAGGCAAATCTTGATGGAGATAAATGTAAAGGCTGGAGTGCACGCCTAATTTTTACACACAAGCTGCAACCAGACCATGGATTTATGCTTCAAGGCAACCAGATTTCTCGTGGCGTACACTTATACAATGCTGTTGCACTCAGTCCATCTTGTTTAAACGTCTCTAAAACCAAACACAGGCTCTGCTCCCTCCTCCTCTCTGTCTAATTATATACTTTTTTGTTTGAAGAAGCGAGCCCTTTATTGCTCATAATTTCAGCTATCACTTGCTTGGGCACCTTCTACAGATCAATAGCATGTAGTTAAGTGGATGAAAAGGCTAAATGTGATTGTCATTTGCAATGCAAGGATGTGTGTTTTTTTCACCCTTAAGCTCTCAAGCACAGTGCTTGGGTTTCGTTTTAGAATGCAAAACTCCTGTTCCAGGTACATAGTAGCTGCATGTACAAAGCCTTTTGTCTTAAATTAAATATCTGTCATTTTTTAAACCCAGAATACTGGCATAGGTTATAATAAAAACTAGCACCCAACCTGTAATTTTACAGATTCCATTGCTGGTGGCCATACATCTTTGATGGCAAAACTACATTGGTTGTAGCGCCATAAAATCAATAAATATTAACCTTTTCTGACACTTTCTGCACGGATGCTTTATCAGTCGCTGTCAGGTGATAGAACAGGCAGTGATGTACTGTATTTTTCAGCCACAATTCCATACCAAACTAAGAAATCAATGCAGATTAGCAAGCCTTTAAATAGAAAAATTGCCAAAGAAGTTTTGGTTCTGATAAAAATTAAGCCAAATCATGAAAATACAGAAATTTGTCACATATACTTTCAGCAATGTATGAAACTACTTTACTTATATGGCAAAATGAGTGTGCTTGAATGCAATAGATGAAATAAAGTCAGTTTTAGGTTTCGTGATATATCTATTACAGGTTCTACCTTACAAAATTAAACACCTACCCAAATTCCATCTCCCAATATCATCAGAAACTCAGTATCGCTTAGAAATTCACAGTCCTTATTTTGCTGAAGGACATTCATAACAGTTCAACACACTTAAAACCTCATTTCTGAATGTTAAGAGTGAAAAATAGAAGTCTACCAGAAAATGAAAATAAGCAATTTAAGTTATCACCTACCTCATGTAACTGGAACAATAACCGCCTTTAGTTCTAAGCATCTTAGAAGCCTAAAGCTTTCAACTGTTGGAACACATCTCGCTCTGTACAATCCATACTGTTGCAGAGGGTAATGTTTCAGCACAACACAACAACATGCAGACTGGTAACTTGGCCTGGCTCTATTTCTTTCTATTCTCAACACTGCATTTTCTTATACCCAACACTGTACTTCCTCACCAGAATTTCAGAAATCATGTTTATTTATTCTTTTGAAAATTTTAATTATAAATATAAAAGAATCAGATAATGTGGGCTTTCCAAAACAAATCAGACTTACTAAAAAAAAGCTTAGAATACATCCTCTAAACACTCTTAAAAAAAAAGAAACCTGGTATAAGTATGTGACCTATGCCTTTAAGTGCTAATAGTTGTCTACTTACATTCAGAAATACATGAAAAATGAGGACTATAGTTTGGTTTAACTCAGTCCATATAGACAAAGTCTACTAGCAATTCTCTCTTTCTTCTTTAAATCTACTTCCACGAATTTTTCTCATGTAAGTGTATATGTGACAATTACCACTTCCTGGAAATACGAGACAGAATGTGAAAAACTAAAATAGTAAAACAAAACAGCTGATAATAATGCTTACCAATATTTACACATGGATATCTTGTGAAGCCTGTGAAACGGACACAACCACATTCAGAAAAACAGAACTGCTTTGAGAAATGTAGTGTAACGCTCTGTTATGTTAATAAGAGTTAAATTCAAGTGTACTTAGAGCTTTATCAAAACACATTGCATTTTAAACTAAGGTACAATTTCTTTCTATAACAAACCTATTTCTACATTTTCCAAGGACACCCATTTTTCTGCCCATCGGCATCAGAAGAAATCAGACCACAAATACATTGATTTTCTCCAAAAAATACTGGAGTAAATAATTGAAACATCTTAGTTTACCTCTTTAACATTTTTATGAAATAAAGGTATTTATTTTCAAAATTCTTATGAAGTAAAAACAGCTGCACTTTTAATTTAAGCAAAGGAAAATTATACAGACTGATAAAAAAAAGTTTTGTAAAAATTCCAAACAGATCATAGAATGACAGAACAACTTGGGTAGGAAGAGCCCTCAAAGCCCACCCCATCCCATGCCATAGGCATGGCTGCCCCCATGAGCTCAGCTGCCCAGGGCCCCATCCAACCTGGCCTTGAGTGCCTCCAGGGATGGGGCACCATAGCTTCTGTGGGCAGCTATTCCCTCCCCTTTCCATTTCTAGTGAGAAGATGATAACAGAGCTGAAATACTTTCTGAATGATTTGTCCCAATCTCTCCAGTCAGCACACATCAAAATATCATTAGTTCTCTCTGCTTTCCTGAGATCCTCAAACACTTTACTTTGCTCACAAGTTGCATTGATTTACTCTCTGTGTAGCAAGTATCCCCAACCTGACCAAATCCTTCTGCAATTGATGCCTCCCTTCCACTGTCCTCTTAGAAGTGTTCTGAAAATATCTACATTGCAAATACATACCCTGAATCTGAAATTTATGTTAAATAAAAAATGTTTCCCTAAAAATTTTCAGTGTCTCTTGAGACAACTAGATGACCAAGGTTTTATCTTTCCCCCTCCCCCATCAATAAATAATTTAATCTCAAAAGTTCCCTCTGAATGCTATCACTTCAAAACAGACCAATTCTTCTAAATCTTTGACAAACTTTGTTCTGAAAAGTTTTACCTGCTATTACTGTTTAGACTAAAAAGTACCATTTTGGCAAGTCATGAAGGAGGTTGAAACATAGCTTAGATTGCCATACGGTAGTCTTTTTAACATTTTAAGCATGTTGACCACCTCTGCAACACCATTATATTCCTAAAAACCATACAGCAACCAACTATTTTCAACATACACTGGTTGATAAGGAAATTCCAGTTTCTGAAAAAAACCCTAGGTTTCTAAAATTCTAAGTTGAGAAGTAGTCAATCCTTCTAGTACCTAAAAAATCCTCTTAAGTAGCGTGCAGAAACCTGTCCAGCAGCTTTGCTCCCAGTGTCTTGCACTACTACTTCTCACAGCCCATATCTCTACAGAAGCAGCAATGTCTTTAACCCAGTATTGCGGAGCTCAGTCAGTAATCTGTATTATCTGTAGCCCAAAAGTTTTCATTTATACTCAGGTTCCCATGCGATTTACATGAAAACTGCATTCACTTCAAGCTCCTTTCGTATTATCAGTGAATACTATATGAAAGTCAGACTGCAGTGGCTCAGAGAAGGAACACACCTGTATTAGATCTGCAGCAGTTTTTGTACAGCTAATTTCTTTGATGTTAGATATTGATGAGCATGCACTGTTTCCAATAAATGCAAGACCTGAATAAAATATCTTAAATTCAGAAGATGTACATTTATCTTCCCATTTAGAACCAGGGTTTATAAACTAGTTGACATGTTGGGAGTTAGAGATAATATCTGCCTCTGTTTTTTTGACATGATTCAAGAATTACAGAGAGTCTGCATGCAATGTATTTACATGATGGTTTCATACCATGCTCTTCTATGTTCACCAAGAAACTGAAACAATCTTTCTTCTGTGAGACTTCTACCTATCTTCATTTCCTTTAGTGCAAACAGTTACAGACAAGCTCCTCTTTGAATTGATAATTTTTTAGAGGTCATTCAGCCCATAATTTCAGGTCCTAGTCACTATCCTGATGGTCCTTCTTAGGAAATTGGACCCAGTGGGAACGTTTTTTCCTTCTGCTTAGTCTATGGGTCAGCATTTTCCTTCCCTTGTACTTCTTAATTCCCTTAAGTGGCAATTATTTAAGGCACAGTTAGAAAAGGTGCAATCTACATTCATCCAATAAAACCTAAATATTAAAAAGGACAGAAAAATCCAGCATGGTTACTAAGGATATATGGGAGAGCATTTAGCATTTGAAAGGTACCAAAGACCTGGTAAATGAAAAGATGGGAAAAATTATGAAGAACTATTGGAAGTAAAGTAGAAATTAGAAGAAGTACAAAAGAACACGTGTACCAGACAGACAAGGCATCCCTGCTTGCAAAAGGTCAAGATCCAAGATGCCACGTCAAGAAATTAATGGAATGTCGGTGCAGCATATGTTGGATCAATGAAAGCAAACAAAAAGAAAGCCCAAAAGAAATTTTAAAAATCAGCATGGAATGCCAATGATTTGTGATTCATTGGAGCAATTACTGTTGAGGGCTCTCCTCCTCACTAATGACTTGATCTAGTAAAGTACACAAGTAATGCTTGATTCAGTCCTTCTGTATCTAACATTATCCACATACATTTAAACATTTCTGATTGCAAAATTACTTAATATTATTTTTTCCATTTTGTGTAGCAGCAAAATTTTCTGATAAACAATTCTGTAATTAAAAAAAAAAACAGAAAATTGAGACAATGGCTTGCAAGTAAATCAAAAGAGACTTGTATATAATAATCATTTAAATGATTTATTAGGAGCACACTCTTTCTGTGCATGTTGTTGAGATGCTGGTAGCACCTCAGATGCAATAGCAAATTTAGTGCCCACTAAATAATAAACAGCCACATTGACAAAGGCCAACAGGTGGTGGTATTATGTAGGCAAAGTGAACTCTGGTATATCGTCACACTGAAATATAGTGTGCTCTCAGGTCTTGCAAGTACATTTTAGTTCAATCCTCCAAGTAATCACAGAATAATAGAATCACCAAGGTTGGAGAAGACCTCTAACATCATCCAGTCCAACTGTCCACCTATCACCAATATTTCCCACTAAACCCTGTCCTTCAATAATTAGTTTGTAATAGGGATGATGCTTATAAAACTCTGTATAGATATTTATATTATACATACACAGGGGTAAATAAATTCACAGCACATTTCAATAATATTATATATTATCTTATAAATAAGCATTTCCATTCTCCAAGTTGCATCTTACACCTTGTGCTTGCCTTAATAAACACAATTACTGAGAGCTTTCTTAGGACCGCAGCATAACTTCCCTGGATGATACACTAAGAGATCTACTCTTAAAAGGATTTCTCCTCATAGGAAAAGAAATTAAATTTTATAATTTTATGGGTGGACAGTCTCCAGACTTCAAAACATCCTGCATAACTCCTGCACAATATACATCTTTACTTTCTAATGCTTCTGCAAAGTTCATCATTATTTTTTATTTCAAAAGTTTTCTTGATGAGCCTAATGTATTCCTTCTTATGTTTATCTCAGAATTTTTATATATTAATATTTGAATACAAGTGTTTCATATTAATACTTAGATTTGCCACATACCAATATGCATACTGTCTTTTCCTGGCAGAATTCAATACTTTGCCTTCCTACATGTGCTACCTCATCTTAAGGGACTTCTACTTCTCTAATTTAATATTTAAGCCTTGCTTTAAAAGTTTTATGTTAGGATATTCTATTTTTAGCAGAAAATAGCCAATAATACATCTCGTGTTCTTCATGAAGGTTTTAATATCTATCAGTGTAATTACTCCAAGTAATACCTTGGAGTAAGATTACCTCTTTTTCATTAGCAAATCTGACATCCCTGCAAAGGCAACAGTCTTTGTGAACACAAGTAGGGAAGCAGTATGTGGCTACCAGCAACATGCAATGGATTACAAATAATTTGCAAAGCAGACCTCTATCTGTCTGATGATCTTTTGAGGGTAGATACAAGGCTGGCTTTAGGACTCGACACAGGAATGTGTTCTGATTTTTGGGTGTTTCTGTGTGGAACCAGGAGTTGGACTCAACGATCCTGAAGGGTTCCATATATTCTATGATCTTATGATTCCAAAACTGATGAGAATTTCTGTTCTCATCTTCTGCACAGCTGGCACCCAGGTGAGGCAAAGTGTTCCTTCCCCAGGAACAGGAAAGCACAAGGAAGAGCGATAGGAAAGCAGATACGAGCTATCACAGAATCCTATCCCCCAGATTATTTATTTAGACACGGGCAAGGAAACTCTAACAGGTCACTCTGGAAGAAAACTAGCTACCTATAACAAATTGGGATGGTCCTTCAGAGAATAAAGAGGGGCAGGAAACTCCCTGAGCAGGGGGACGTGGGCAGAAAGGCATTAACAATGTCAGATTACAACTATGAGTGTCATTGGTGCTATAGATTACAAAAAGTACTTGTGTAATGAACCTATAGCACAAAATCAAATTTTCTGATAGAAAAACAGTGCATGATGTGACAAACATAACCTTCCACTGATCAAAGGCAGTAGGGGAAGTTCCAGACTTCGGTCTAGACAAAAAATTCCCTTTTTCTTAAAATTATATCCCAAACATTTTTTTCCTACTGAGATTCATTCCTTCACTCATTTGAGAATAGTGTTCACTTAATGCAGTATTACTAATGTTAACAGTGGTGGTTTTTTTTGCATGTTAGATGATGTAATATTTGCATCAAAATACTTCAGCACTCTCATGTCACTCAGCAGCACTAAATGCTGACTCCTCAGGAAAAGCAGCTGAGGAACCATGAAATGAACAGCAAAGGCCTTCTATAGGAGTAGCAAAAGCTACATATTAGACAAGGAAAAAAAAAAAATAAAACCATATCTTTCTTCATGTCAGTGGCTACCTGGAAAGTACCAACTCCATGGTCATGACCACCAAGATAGAGACAGTGGCTAGGGAAATTCTTCCAGGCATACAATGCCTCCTAACAGAAGACAGATATAAAAATAATCAAAATGACTCCCGTTTTAGTTTTTTTTTTTTAAATGTAGATTAATTTTCCCTGAAACACAATAATACTTAATCTACATAGGTTACAAGGAACCTAGCTTTCTCCTTTACAAACAGCAAATCACTTATACTAGGTTTTTATTTCAAGCACACACTAAAATTATTATTCTTCACAAAAGAGGAAAGGGAGTGTCTGCCAATCAACATGACATGCTATTGAAAGACTGGCACTAATAGCTATGACAAGAGCAAACCTGTTTGAAGCAGAGCTGCTGCTGCTTTTCTTTTTCTATTTTTTTTTTTAAGTATATCAGCTATCAAAAATAATGTTTTATCTGACTAACAATCCAAGCAGTATTCCTGCAGAAAAGGCTTCTACCTGATTTGCTTATATCTAGCAATGGCAGATTCTTAATATTGATTTAAATTACAGCATTTGAAGAATGTTTTATTTAAACTGTGATAAAGACTAAGAGCAGAACTATATCAAAGTTTAATATGCTTTCAAATAAAATTGTTTATCCATTCTTTGGAGGCTTTACTTAATGTTTGAAATAAGTGTCTGCACAAGGAATTAACTGATTCGCATTTCCATGATTTCACCCATAGCATTCACTGAATTTATATTTCTGTGGCACGATGAATTCAGAGAATATAACAGTAAACAGAGACTATTATTTTATTTTTCCTAATTTGCTTCCAACTTTATACTTCCGACTAAAGAGTCAGAGGTCGTAAAAAGATAAGGGAAAAAATAAATTTGAAATAGAAAATCTCTAGAACACTGGTATAATTGATATATTATCAGTTTATGTGCGTCCAATTCACATTCTGAATAAGTCTGCAGTTTCCACTTGGTAATACAGTTATACCTTGATAAAATCACATAATAGATCACACCATAACTTTTAGCAATCAATTTTTTCTCTTAATAATTTGATAAATGTAGCTGTCAAGTGGGATAAAGATCACAATTTTATTTGGGATTAACTATTTGAACTTTCAGAATTCCGTTCATGAATATTGCAACTGTTACAACTGATAGCATCACAATTTGGTCCCTTGTTGATGATGTAATCAGGTTGCAGCTTGCTGGTACGGCTTGCTTTCTCAAAAGGTAAAGAAATGGAAAGAGGAAAGTGTGGAGGCACAGCCTTTTGAAAACTGAACTTCAAAAAAAGTTCAAAAAATATTTTTCAAACTTATGAATAAAAGTGATTTTGCTGTAAACTTCTCTTTTTTCATTGTTCTCTGGCAAGAGCTAAAACTGTTCTCCCAAACTAAAAAAAGAGCAGGAGGTAGGCCTGGCTTGCTGAACAGATGCTTAATTGACCTGTCGTTTTCATTTATGTCAGACTTCAGAAGCCAATAACAAAACATGAGAATTGCCAAACAGAAGAGCAGAATTTCCTAGGAATTCTTCTAACACCTCTTAAAGTTAAAAATTTATCTGTTCCTATGCATTTTATTAAGAGTTTAAAACTACATATCAGAGAGGAAGATATATCTATCAGATAGCCACAGCTACTTCAAGCTCAGAGAGAAGGAATTCAGTGTCGATGATGGGAATGTCATCTCCAAGAGGAAGACCATGCTGGAGAATTTACATGTGTCCTCAGCTATTCCAGCACCTACACACTTTAGATGCACAGGTGGAACCCTTACCAACAGGCTGTTTTAAGACTTAAGAGCAGAAAGGACTATCAGATAATAGCCTGATTTCTGGTGCATCAAAGCCCATTAAATTATCTTAAATGAGTATTGCAGCGTGCCCAGCAAACTCAGGCCTACCTAAAAGCTATCTTCCAGGAAGGTATCCAGTTTTCTCAAAGTTCAAAGAAGTGGAACAGGGGAAATTTCTTCTGCTAGTTGCTGTCAGAGCTCAATCAAACTCATATTTAAGTGTTTGCACCTTGTTTCTGATTTCAATTTGTCTGACTATGCAGTCAGTAACTATTTTTTTAGGCTTTTCTCAGCTAGATTAGGAGTAGCTCACGTCTGATATTTTCTCCCTGTGAAGCAACTCATACACTATAATCAAGTGTCTATCTATCATTTTGGTCATGAATTATGTAACTTTTCATGAGCACTAAGCCTTCAATCACCATGTAGGCAGCAAACTGCCAAAACACTATCATCATGATCTTTGTTCTGTGGATGCCCAACCCCAGAGACACCTATAATTTTCCACAGCAGCACAAGGCTCTTCCAAGCACACCCCAGAACAGGGCTGCACAGCAAAGGGATGTGGCTCATGCTTTTCCTTCTGCCAGGATCCAAAGGAATAAGCAATCCTCCACCACTGCATACTCCCAGAGAGGCAGACACACTCAGAGCATGCTGGATAATTTGAATGCTTCACAAGCATAGGATTGCTTTCAAGGAAAGAATGGATATACCAAATACAATAAATTCATCTGCCTGCCTTGATTTTTTTTTAATACATGAGAAATAGTTCATGACTCCTAATTCTAAATTAGCAGAACAGCTCCAAGTTTTCTGTTCGATGTCTTAAGCCGTTCCATAATCACATAAGTGACTACAACAAAGCCTTTTTTAAGCAGAAGTTTTTTGCCTTGAACTATGTCAGCATTGCATCTAATTTGCACAAGGGAAATTCAGAGAATAAGCCCATTATAGTAATGCAGAAAAAAATGGGTTATTCTGGTATCCCAAAGCAGCACTCGTTCTCAAGGATCATGTTCACTTTTAATATGAACTACTTCCGCAGCACAGAAATGATACAGAAAAAAAGCCTGATATTGTTGCATAACCTTCAACATGATCAAAACAATAATTAGCAATCTGCTCCTCTTCTCTCCAAAGAACTTTTTGCATTGCAGCCAGTTTAATAGCCACACAAGACCAGTACGCAGTAGTGAGATGCCATGGTTTCTGCAGTGGAATAACGGAGATGTCAATCCATAGATATTTTTCTCTTTGGATATAAATAACGCATCATAATAGTATCATAATGCCTATAAGACAAAAGCTCCTAAATGGCAAACATTTACTTCAAACTAAAATTATCACTACCAAGCAGTGCTGTTTGAAAGCAGAAAAAGTATTGAGGAAAGCAGCTGGAGAACCGATTTCTGTCTTCTACCATAGGTACTGCTCCTTCTCTTGTTCCACTTGTCAAAGCAACGAGCAATTAATTTGGTTAGATAATGGAGTTTTGAACAAACAATGCACAGATTTTGAAGTTTTAGAAAAATGTCAGTAGTTGTACCAGTGTTACCTCTTTCACATACGAGAAAGGTATATTTGTCTATTGAAAGCATTTTAGTTGTTATATTATCATGAGATTATGACAGTGAGAATCCTATAGTGTCTGGATTTAAGCTGAGTTCAATGTTCATTCATGTTAGTTAGAACTACGGCAAAATGCAATCAGTTTTCTGACCTATTTTAAAATTGGTATTCTGCCAACTGGCACTTTTTTGCACATCCAGATATTATCCACCATATGCTGACATGACCTGATGATTGGTTCCAAAATGAAGTGGAATACTTGGCAAATAGAAATATATGGTACAAATTACACACTGCCTCTAGTCAGGAAAGTAAGCAGCCATTCTGAGAAGAGTGAAAGGTTTTAAAATAACTTCAGCACACGCACTTGCATAGAGCTGAATGAAAGCTCCCTAGGTCATCTTCATCCCATGTATGTGACTCAAAAATTATGAAACAATTCCTTATAGAAGAAGATTCAAATCTGACAGAACAATACTAACAGCAAAACTTCAACAAAAGATTAATCTGCATATTAAGGAAGATTTGGCCCACAAAGCTTCTTCCTCCTCTGTTTGGGAAGAGTTTGTGAATTCCAACCACTTTCTTCTCACCATCTGTTCTTTCTTCCTCTCCTCTGACTTACCTATCCTCTCAGTGATGTCTAACTTATCTGCGTCTCCTGAATTAAGATAAAGTTTCATTCAAGTTTGCCATTGTTCCTAGCCTCCTCCCACTAAACTGTTTTCTCCCATTTTTTTGATCCAAAAATTGATTTTGTTGCTCTCCTGTTTTGAACTTCACAATCTCTGCAATATATAAATACATTTTTCCTAAGTAGAAAACATCCCAAACTTTTAATTCTGCTCCTAAAGCAATATCCTTTTTTGCATTCCTCCAGGGATTTTCTCATATATGCTCTCCAGTGTAAAGCCTCAAAAACATACACGGAAGTTATTGTTGGATCTCTGCTGTTCCATATTCTTATGCTAAACACTGTTCTGTTGTAATGAAATATAGGGATTTTTGAAGTAGTACATTCCTTTGCCACTGTATTCCTAAGACATTTTGATTTTCTGTTCTTAGGGGTTTACTACAAGTTAAAAAAAAAAAAAAAAACTTTCCTAAAAAGTTTCAACAAAATTTCAGGATGAGGCATTACCTTAACAGCACATTTCTGATGTTCATGAATTGAACTGTAAACCTTGCTTATGAAACATGAATGGATTTCAGTGCTTGATGCATGGCCATCACCCCTTGTGAAAACTTGCAGAGAACCAAACTCACTTTAAAGTCATGTTCTTCAAAACAGCTAGCTTTCTTATTGCTATCATTTAAGCATGCTCACCGTAGAAAAGCAAAGAATTTGTAAGCAAGAGAAGAATGACCTTACCAGCATGTAGGTACGCCAGATCAGGATTTTCAATATCTGGGTGCAGTTCTTTCAAGTGGTTACGGAACTCTACGGGGATATTGGTTCCATAGTCACATTTAGGACAGTTATACATTTTCACTCCCTCATGCTTTCCTGTATGCAAAATGTGCTTACGGATGTTTTCAGCACAGTTAGATCTAAAAAGCAATGGAAAAAAAAAAAAAAAAGAAATAGGTTATATAATGACAGTATAGATTTGTTCACTACTATCATTCAAGCTGAAAATAAAATCTAGTGATATAACAGAAGATGGGTTATCACTCGTTTTTCTTAATCTGCCCAGTTCTTCCATTCCTTTAAATTCTGACTGGAAGTTGTTCTTTGTATGAAAGCTCCCAAAGATTTTTCAGGTTAACTGAACAATACATTAGAATCAAAAGCATTTCAAAATGAACAGTTCCCACATTTGCAGAAGTCTTACTGTTTTTAATTTTCTAGATGGTAGTCAGTGATGGAGAGAAATTAAACAAAACTCTTTAACATAGCAAAACTGATGTTTGTGTTAACTATTCTGAGCTCTAGGCCCTGAATAAGCCTCCCTACTGAAATGCATGGATACCTATAGTATACCCAACTATACTCAGGTAAACCTGCCTTACAAAGTTCTTAGACTCTACAGGGATTTCTGCAAATGATTTTCTTAAGGATATTCCACAGATTTCTACCTCACCTTATTAACTTCTCCTATAACAGAGAAGTGAGCTGTTTACACCTCTTAGGTTGTGATTTACATCTGAAATACAGCTGTGCAATCAGTAAAGTTTTCATATATAAAAGTCAGAATATATATACAATTAGTTTTAAGCACTTCAATGAAATGCCTCCAATGATATTTCTGAGAAAAAGTGAATAGAAAAAGACCATACAATTATTGTGTATATACAAAGAGGTCCACGATGTGACAGTAGTTTTTAATTTTCAGTCTTTAAAATGTTGGTCTTAATCAAAAATTTCGCAGTAGAATTTCCTACTTACTCAAAATCTGCAATAAAACCCACATATGGTATACTGCAATTTCATTTATTTCTAGCAGAAATAACCAACGATTATTCTTGAAATAACGGTCTACGTACGACAATTTCTTCTGTAGAATTTCATAGCACTAGACACTATTAATTTTAAATTAAGAACATTAATTTAGCTTAACAGAAAAAAGAACAGACAACCAAGCATTCATAAACACTCAAACAGACAGTGGTAGTATTTTGAGCAAGCAATTGTTTACTTGTCATTGTTACAAATATCACAGTAACGAGCACCTAAAAAAGGACCCCCATTATAAACTGGAAGTAGCAGCTTGAAGTTCTGTTGGAGTGCTTGTCTCTCCATTGGAGATGGTCATAGTAAAGATGATATCTGCCTTACGGTGCTGCCAAAGCTCACCCTCTGTCATCTCCATCTGCTATATACTAGTATAATGATCAGACTCCTAAGAATGTCAGGGAAGACACTTATGTTCACTGAAAAATACGGGAAATATTGGTCCTTGGCATCTTTCAGAATTCAGTCCTGAAAAAATTACAGTGTTCATAAATGTTCTTAAAGTGGAACATGTATTTTATTAAAAAAATGGATAGCGTACACTGCAATGAAAGCAGGAGACAATCTGGTAACCTTCTATCATGGGTTATACTTTAAAGGGCAGTGGATTAAAGTAGAGCATACAAATCTGAAATAAAATATCTGTGTCCTTTTAGTTCAGCTCTCATAGTACGTTCAGGAAAGATAAAACTTTTTGCTTTGAAATATTTCTGTGAAATATATAAAGGATCTGTGGAAACCTATGTAAGAGTTGTGAAGAAAACCCAGTCTGTTCAAGTCATAAAAGGCCAGTCCTATCTCCTTTGATTTGTGAATTTGCTTCAGCCACTCAAATGGAGCAAGCCTAAAGTCTCATTTATTTAGCCATCAGTAAAATTCTGTGCCTAAACATGCCCACATACTGATATATCCAGTGTGGGAAATCAAAATTAAAAAAAAATAAATAAAAAATCTACTTTTCTACGTGATGAGCCCAGAAAGGCTTAATCAAAATGAGGAATTGAGATGGCCTCTCATATTAGGTTGCAATGCAGCAATTGAAATCATAAAGTAAACCAGGAAGGTAACAACTGGCAAACCCAAGCACTTCTGAAGCCAAGTGATACCCTTAAATACGACATGACAAAATTGTACTCCATATAAAATACTTTTTAATTATTCAATGCACTTCATCTGTTTTGTTAGCAATCCTCAAGTACTGTACAAATGTGTTATTATATGTATGACAAAAAAACCCCACCCAATTCCATGCATCTCCTATGACTAAACACAGAGCTCTGTGATTTTAAACAGCACTCTATTTTCATTACAGCTATGCCACGATAAACATCTAACTAAAATATTATACTAGTGCAACAGTGATGATAGTTAAACATTTGACAGGCTTTGTGCTATAAAATTAGCTTCCAGGAGTCTATAAACTTTGAGATAAAGATTCCCTTTGTTCTGAAATGTGGCAATGTAGAGCCCAGCACAAAGGAAATTGTTTGAATAAAGTCTGTCTGTTTTTGAGTTCCTCTCTATATTACAGCAGCAAACAAATAAAAGCATCTTTTGAAAATAATAAGCCTGTGTTCCAGTAAGGCTAAACCAGAGCAGAGCTTTTTAGTTAAATTATTATCATTATTTCTTAATGTAAGTATGCCTTTCTCCTTATGATCCATTTTGCATTTTCTAAATCAAATGTATGTATTTCTGGCAATTTTTCCACACTCTGAAATAACAGGAAGGGCACTCATTAGAGAGACTTAATTAGTTTGAAGCTATAGTCTGTGGGTTTGTATTTAATGCTAATGCAGAGAAGCAGAACTGAAATTTCTTTTTTCTAGTGTTACTCACATTTCTTATCAGAAATGAAGAAAGGTTTATGAGACAATGCAAATTCAGTGACAATTCTATTATAGGGAAGTGGAAGACCTCTTGGTGTACTCTTCGATATCCACTGCTGCACATGATGAAAGACGACATGAGACACTGCAGAAGAACTGGAAACATGAGGAGCTCAGCTCATACTTCCCATAAGGGCAACAAACCTGTTTGACTTCCTCTATCAAAGACTGATATATTGGGAAGGATATAGGTGTAATTCCCTCTGCATATAGCCAGGAGAGCTCCTGCATTCCTGTAAGGGACAGAACTGTGAAGTAAAGGAGACAGATAGCAGATTTCTCCTGAGAAATCCAACCACTGCTTATGAGTAACAGAACTTCTCTGTGGCTAAAGACAAAAAAAAAGGATGTTTTTTTTTGTTTTTTTTTTTAAATCTGCAGCGTTCTCCATATACTGATACATTCACATCATTGTTCTAACTGCACACTTATGTTGTCATTAGAAGCCCATTCCTACCAACCAGTTATTTGACTTTTGCTGCTCCTGATAAAGTAAGTACCAGCATATCAACAGCTGGTAATAACTTGTCCATTGGAAAATTTTGTTTCTACGGAATCACAGAATGCTTGATTGAAAGGGACTTCTTGTCCCTTCCAAGAGAAGGGAAGTCATCTTATCCAATCCCTCTGCACAAGTAGAGCTAGCTAGAAGCCTCTGCCCAGGCCCATGGACTGGTGGCTTTTAAAGATCTCCAGGCAAAATACTCCACAATCTTCCTGGGAAAACTGTGCCAGTGCTCTCTCACCTGCACAGTAAATAAAATGTTTCCTAGCGTTCAGTGAGAACCTCTGGTGTTCCAGCTTGAGCCTATTGCCTCTTGTCCTGGCAGTAGGCACCACTGATATCTTCTTGATAACTTCCTGTCATTTATAAGATTTTATAAGATTCCTTTGAGCTTCTTCTAGGTTGAACCAGCTCTTTGAGCTTTAAAGCAGGTGAATGATGCTCCAGTGCCATTCCAGTGACTCTGGACAGTCCAGGAAGTTCATATCTCTCTTGTACTGGGAAGCCCACAATGGGATACATCACTCCAATGTTGAGTAGATGGCAAGAATCACCACTCATCACCTACCCACGATACTACTTTGAATGCAGACTAAATACTGTTAGCATTCTTTGCAGCAAGGGCACATTTCTGGCTCATGTCTGCTTGGTGTCCAACAGGACTCCCAGGTCTATTTCTGCAGAGCTGTTTTCCTGTGTTCCCAGTGCATCCTGGTGCTTGGGGTTGATCCCATACAGGTGCAGAACTTCTCACTTTTCCGTAATGAACTTCAGGAGTTTCCTGTCCATCTCTCCAGCTTGCTGAGGTCCTTCTGGATGGCAACACAGTCCTGTGGTGTAGCAGTCATTCCTTCCAGTTTTGAGACACCCGAAAGCTTGCCATCTATAGTAGAGCCTAGAGTTAACTATTCCAAGGATGAGAAGAAATTGTTTCTTCAACTGCAAGCACAGTCACCATGCACAGAAGGTCAAGAAAGCCAAACGCTACATACCATAAACCTCAGTGCCCTCGCATACTCCTTAGCAGCATTTACCTACTTTGTGGAAGAGTACAGAGAAAAGTGGAAGGTTAGAAGAAGCATGAATTGACACAAAGTTTCGTCAACATGAGAAGTTTCAAAATTTACACTGTCTTCCCCCTTCCACTGTCTCTCTTATTTATCAGTTCTGTTACCAAAATAGCGCACTGTGCTAGAAGCACTAAGTGGAACATCTACAGGAAAAGGAGGAAAAAAACATGCCACCGGTACCAAGGTACAGGGCAAAAGTTCTCTTAACTGCTTCCCACCCTAATCACAGAATCTCAGAATGGTTTGGGTTGGAAAGGCCCTCAACGCTCACCCCGCTCTACCCCCTGCCATGAGCAGGGCTGCCCTCCAGCAGCTCAGCTATCTAGGGCCCATCCAACCTGGCCTTAAATGTCTCTAGGGATGGGGCACCACAGCTTCTCAGGGCAGCTGTGCCAGTGCCTCACCGCTCTCTGAGCAAAGAATTTCCTCCTAATATTGCATCTAAATTTCCCCATTTAGTTCAAAAGCATTCCCAATAGCCCTATCACTACTATGCTGTAAGGAAGAAAACACTGCTGTTCCTCTGATCCCTAGAAGTATGTAACAGTGCCCCTACTCAGCCATTTTCTCAATTGCATTGGCAAGCCATGCCTGGATTCTTCAGTAAAACTAGGTCCTCCCCATCAGAAACAGCAATACTACTAGGAGTTCCAGGATAAAAGAGCACAGATGTATACTTTGCAGGAAACATAGGCGAGAATTCTAAGTCAGTGGCAAGGAACTATGTGAGGAATTATGAGCCTTGGAACAAGTTCGTGCTGGGTGGAAACAGTCAGCCTGAAAGTCTGAGTTAACATTGGTCACTATTCCTGATCATCTCTCTAGAACTCCTAGCCAGCCAGGGAGCAACACAAGTGGTAAGAGAAAAGCCTCAGGCATCCCCTCCCCATGCAGGGCAGCTCAGCCCTTCTACTGGCAGGCAGAAAGGGATCATGCTCAGTGCCTTCCCAGCCAGCAGTCTGGTTTAAGCAGCCCATGTAAACAGCAGCGTTCAGCAGCCAGCTGCAACTGTGACTGTCCAAAACTGGAGGTATTTCTTGTCCTCATACTTTCTGGGGCATTTCTGAAAATAAAAACCCTTAAGTTCAAAAAGCTTGCTATGTTAATTCTAAACTTGCCTATCAATAGTATGAGTGCTTCTATAGTTTCTAAGGGTTTTGTACACAATAATGTATTAACAATGTATTCAACAACATGAAATATTGTGAAATATAGCAGGAAACAATCTATTTTTATTAAGATGTTTGTCCCAATTTCAATTTCCTATTAGTAACTCTTCCATTATACAGTACCTGATGCTTTCAGAAAGGTGCTTGCTGTAAGACATGGAAACAGAAGGCTTTGAAGGTACAAATGAGGCAAAAAGTGTTAATTGTTTAAGTTTTAAAAATTTTAGCACCCTACAGGGATCACATTTGCACAACGTAAAGCTTTTTTGAAAAGATTTCTCCAGGACACCAGGTACAAACATCCTCATGCTGCAGAGAGATGCATATAACCTAAAGGCCTTTTGGCAGCTCCATGGATGTCACTATTTACAACATGAAAACAAACACAGTGATACAGCCAGCTGAGTTAAAAGATTGCTATTTTTTCCTTCTAGTCAGTACGAATCAAGTTCACTCTACTACAGAGAGCACTCCGAAGGTCTTCTGCACTGTTTATACCTTGCTATGCAATACATGAGAAGCACACAAACGGCACTGTTTTGACTGAAGTACAGCAAACTCACTGCATACCTTCTTTCAAAAATCCAAGCAGCTATGATGAAAACAAACTTCAAGAAATCAGTACGTGTCAACGATTCCTCTCTGGTTAATAACTGAGGTGACTAACAAAAAATTGCAGGTGTTTTGCTTACAGGAAGTGCCAGCTAATTTGGATAACTGACTTTAGTTATTGCAGTTCTGATTTTAACTAGAGAAGCAGAATCACAGATATCTCAAAACAAGGTCATAAAGAACATTTAGCTTGATCTCACGAACATTTCAATTCATAGAATGTTTGCCCAGTGATCCTTGCTTAAACCCTCACCCCGTTTGCTGTTAAAACATTATTTTCTGAGATACGCTGAAATCCAAAGGAATTCACTGTAATCATAGGCAAATCACACTACAGTTAATCACTCTCACAATTCAACATATTCCTTACACTATGGAGTCCAACTAACAGATGCTGCTGCATGTCTGACACTTGCTGCTCAACTGAAGAGCTCTCTGCTATCCAAACTCCTGTTGAAATTTCAGCTGAGCTACAGAGGCAGAGTTCTTTTCATTTCACTTCGGGAAATCACTAAGCTTCTCCTAAATCCTTTTCAATTGTAAACATCAATTTAAGATTTAAATACCAGAATGCATTTTGCACACATACTACACACACAGATGCTAGAATTTCCACTTTCTCAAGATTCTCAGCCAAGCCTGGATTCTGGCAGCTCCCCAGTACTCCTCAGCATGCCAAGAGCTCCTGTTCATTCAGATATATAGAGAACTTTCAGTTTCATGCAGCATTGCTGCATCTAAAACCACCACCTTTCTTCTGATTTTATTTCTTAGTCACACTAAACTGCATAAAAACTGGCACTTGTGTGGGTGACAAAGCCTTCAGCAAACGAGAATGAGCCCAAGTGCAGCAGCTGCAAAAATGAAGTAAGAAGGGCTACTTACCATTGGAAAGACATAAATAGATAGGGATCTCCAACAAGAGACACCCTCACCTCCACTGGCAACCCTTAAATGAAGTCTAGGAAGGGGCGGATCCTGGCTCCACCCCTTCCAGTCACTCAGCTGCATTGCATGCACCTGAGCTCCTCTGAGTTGGCCCTGCCTTCCCACCAGGTGCTCAATTGCTGTTTCAAGCTATGACTTAGCATTTCCACCACAGATGTAAGGGATGTAAGGGATGTAAGGGATAACACCTTCTTGATAGGAGTGATAGAGTTCAATACACTATTGCCAAAGAAACAGTAAAAGACAAAAAAAATGTCATAGACAAAAATATATTTTGAAATGTATTAACATCATAATCATAACAGAACTGTAATTGTAATAATACATTAACACATATGTAACATAAATGTGCATACATATATGAGAAATGTGGTACACTTTCATACATTTTCTCACTCTTTTTATTACTATCATACATGCAGATTACTTTTCCCTCACCTTTTCTCCTTTAAAAGCAAAAATCCTGTCTTGTATTTTAAGTTTTAAATGAAGAAGAATCATGTAAGTAGTCAGGCTGTGCAACCAACTTCAGTTATCAAGAGACTTCTGGCATCACTGCCAGAATTAGCAGCATTCAGCTCCAGGTGAACTTGGGAGGTCAGCTATGATGTACCTAATGCAAGCTCAGTTCTGCCTACGTACCTGCTGGCAGACACCCCTTTATGCTGTCCACCTCTTGTGGACAGTGGCAAGGAACTGCTGGGAACAACAACATCTTGTACAGTATAGCTGTTTCTGCCGTGAACATTTGTCTACAGCTGATGCTTTTCAACCACACCAAGCTAAGCTGACCAAAATACATATCCATCGTGCCACAAAATGCATGCTTAACAATCTAGTGGCCGCTTGTGTTGCTGTGCTTTACATGTCTTGCCATGCATTGCATGTATTGTCACTCAGAAAATATGAAGTAGCCCATAAAAGAGCACACTACATTTACATGTCTAAGTGAGATTTTATGACACAACCAGATTCACAAAGAAAATAATAAAAATGTATTTGGGATTTATTCTGACAGTATTATAGAAACACCCAGGGATAATAATCGTAACACTTGCTGCTTTTCCACATTTATAGCTTTGCATTTTTTTCTATAATGATCTATTTGTTATGACATACAGTATGTGTGACAGATGTCCAGTGCTGGCTGCTAAAAAGTAGCAGAGCCCTGTAGGGAAGCAGCAAAAACTTGTGCGTCAGCACTGAAAATGATGGAAGATTGATAATTACTGCTTGTGCCACAGCTCCATTCAGCAGACCAGCATGTCCAAAACGTAACCTGGCCACAGATTTACTATTTTATTTATAATGAGCAAACATCCTGATTTCAAAGAATTGTTCTTACAAATAGAGGTGCTAAAAGAGTCAGTCACCATAGCCAAAATACACTCTTTTACAGGGAAATTCAGGGCAATTCTGATTCTGAGGGGAAACAAGAAGTGAAGTGGTCTGGTTTAGCTTACCTGCTAGGAATCTGTAAGGCAGGTTACAACCTTGCACTGCCAACAGCCAACATATAAAAACAGTGCTGGTGATGAGATTGATGCGTGAATTTTCAGCCAGTGTATTTTTCCCAAGAAATAAATACTTATTTCACAACAATTCATTATATAAAGAAAGTTTTGTTTTTGCAAAAAAATAACCTTGCATTTCAAGAAAATAATGGCTTCCAGCCCTAATTGTTCCTATTAACTCTTCTTTCTTCAGGAAGAGATTAATAGGAATCATTCAGACAGAAAGCTAGAAGTTATGTCTACCACTAGAAGTGGGAGGAGGAGCAGGTGGAAGGGAAGCAGTAGCAGGGCATGTGCCTCAGCTCTTCACTCACGCTGGGGTCCCCCTGCAAGGGGAAGGGGTGCAGCTGAGAGCTTGGCTGCTCAGCTTCAAAGGGTCTGCCTGAGCAGTCCTTGAGAAAGAGCCACAAGGTCTCTTTCTGCTGACTATGAGGAAAAGAAAAGAAAGTATATTTTCAAAGCCTCCTGCTGAAAATGCTCCCTAACATTTAGCAGGACTTCAGCCTCCCTGCATGCAGAGGTGGCCCTGCCACAGCTGGGTTCACGGGCCTCCCAACAAGGCCTGCCTGCAGCGTGAGGGAAGCACAGACCTGCTGCATGCAGCACGCTGCTGCACCATGTCAGCCAAGGTTTAAGTGGCAGCAATAGCAGGTGGAGTTCATCTATTTCACAGTAATGGAGAATAATCACTCCATTGTTCATGGGCTTCCTCCCTCCCCCTTTCTGTTCTTGTTGGAGCAGATGGCATAAAATAGAAGTTGGTCTGAGAAACGGCATTTCTGCAGTGGCATAAGGACAGAGATTGGGCTTTAAGCATCATAGGCCCTGATTTAGCAAGGTAGTTCGGCACTTGTGCAGCTTAAGCACAAGCAGCCCCAGTGACTTGAAAAGGATGACTCACAAGCTTAAATTTATGAACATGATCAAATATCTTGCTGAAATGAGGCCATGGAAAGCATCCACTTTTTCAAAAAGCTAAAAGGAATTTAATTGAAGACACACTTTCCCTTTCAACATCAATTTTTTCCCTATTGTACTTCCTTTAATGACCACATAAAGTTACAGAACAATTCTGTAGGGTCTGTTTGTATATCCTCAGGAACCTATAAAATATTTTCTCAAATATAAAAGTGCAGATGGAGCCTAAGAAAAGGTGTGGAGTTTAAAGACTGCAATGAGATGAATCTGGACTCCTAATGTTGCTGGAGTCAGAAAGGATAGCAGCAGACCCTAAAGGCTGCCTGTCAATCTCAGATGCAGATGGCACTTCTTCCAAATGGCCTTTGTGTCAGTTCCTTCAGCCATTTTAGTGACAACACGGCTCCCTAGAGGGCAAATCCTGTTGCTTTGCAGCCTGGATTCACATCCAGGGCACTGTGGTCTGTACAGTCTCCATTCAAAGTAGGATTTTTTAATGCTAATATACTGCCTCTTCTTGCCCTGTGTCCCAGCCTATGTCCCAGCCCCTATGCAAAAAGAGATGGTCATTTTCTTCCTCATTTCAAATGTTCCAATTTGTCTTTGGAATAAGCATTGTTTGAAAGATTCACTTTTGTTATGCGTGCCAAAAGTATATTAAAAAATCCTGATTATTAACAATGACAAGTCACAGAGAGTAAGTAGAATGGTATCAGAAGCTAGGTTTGTTCAATTGAAGTGTGTACACATGCAGCCACACATCAGGTTTCATGCCTCTGCACAGATCATACAAGTAACTCATAGAATGCTAAAATACAGTGAAAAACATGAATGTTGAAAATAATTAGTGATTAAATCACAGTTTAACGTGAGCTTCCAGTGTGATGCTGTAAGAACAAAGGTTCCATGTAATCTTTAGATGTATAAACAAGAAAGTAGCAAGCAAATGTAAGGATGCAATGTTCTTTCTGTGAAAAAGAAGAAACTAATTACAATGTCTCTACTTCCCATACTACCGCCTACAGTTTAGGAAGGACACAAAAAGCTACAAAATGGTTATAAATGGAAATACAAATTAAGGGAGGGAGGGGGAAGGGAAGGAACCCACAAAAATTGAAAAACCCTCTGCTTATTACATTTGAGCTTGGGGAATGAGTAACAGAATAAATGCATGATCAAGGGACACTTCAACTTTGAGAAAATCTATGGCAAAACCAAAAATAATAACTATGACTTATAGTTAAAATCAAATGAGAAATAAAGCAGAATTTCTTCAGCAATTACAGCAATTACCCCTTCAAGTAAGGGGAATGGCTTCTCCAACTTCTGATGTTTTCAAATCAAACCTGAGTATCTTTCTAAAAGACAAAATTTGGTCAAACACAGGAAGCACAGTACAGAGCAAAGTGGAAAAAAAAACCTATGCAGTTTATTTTATGTAGAAGGTCAGACTGGCTGAGCTTAAGGCTTTCTCCGGGCTCAAAGTCTACAAGAAGTACACTTTAAGTCTGAAAAATGTCATTGTGAGGTCAGACATTTATTGTGTTTCCATGATGTCATGGAAATTTGTTCAGTCTGCAAATTAAAATATATCCTTCCTGGCTGTCAATACTGCAAAACCATCTTAGGTTCTGAAAGTCAAATCTGGTTCTTTCACTGGAGATATGATTGATTAGCTGGTCTGAGATCTCCCTTGAAAGTATATATTGGAGAAACATCACTCTCTTCACATTATGTCCTCATAATGCCATTGTCTGCACAAAAATAAGTAAATGCAGCAATTTGGCTCTGTACTTTCAGCTTACTTCACAGTCATCATTCACCCAAGGAAAATCTGTTTTGAGAGTAGAAAGCAGCAAAACTTATTCTTTGTTCCTTTGAGAGTACATCTGCCTATAAGGATGTCCTACAGATCAGTAAGAAATTGTAATTTTCACATAGGCAGGTTTTCAAAGTACAGCAACACATCAAGTTCAGTGTGCTACACACTTTACCAAGGGACACTTCTTTACTTTACCAAGGGAACAGAGTTGAATGAAAGTGTATTTAAATTACCTAGCATACCTAGTGTGTATACACAGAGTAAAACATACAAGGTTTTCTGGTACTGCTAAGCGTTTCTGGCACTTCTTCAGACTATTTGAAGTTCCAGATAAGTTGTCTTGTAAAATTGTTTCATTTGGACCACTCAAAATAAATAAATCATTATAAGAATAAATCATTTCTGTTCATTCAACTACACATAATTATGTCTGAATATTAGATATGGTATTTTAACTAGATGAGAAATCATGGCAAGACTAAGTCTATTGACTGAGAAGCATAGGAATTGCCTGAAGTATACTGCTTCAAAAAGCTGGTAGAAACTCAAGAAGAAAATAACTTAAACACCAAGGAAAAGCCTTCTGAGCATGTGTGCAAAGGTTTGGTCCTAAAGAAAAAAAAACAAAATATACCATATTACACCAAAATAACCCTCTTTTATTTAGTATAGACTGTGGTATGGACTTGCCTTTTTGACCACAGAGAGTTAACCTGAAAAAAGGGAAAGGTGGTAAAATACGAAACTTGTTCTTTGGCTTCATCTTTCACATTCCCATATCATGCCAGAGCAGAAACTAATGAACTTACTCATCTTTGAAAGTCCTTTTGCATGCTTCTTCCTTCACCCTTAACTTTGATCCTTGTGGATCTTCCCTTATGTGCGCCAATTTTAGTGATATAATATGTGCGCTTTTATTAGTTGTGTTCTGATGATTTCTACTGAGAGATACTTAAAGCTTATACAAGTCAAAAACTATTTCATCACTTCTGAAGAAAACTAATAGGGCAGAGTCACCGAATGATAAGAAAGAGAGAGAGACCACTGAATTTATTTAATAATCCATGTCCATTTCACAAAAATGGCCTGTGTAATCCTTTTAAAAATAATAACCTGTTCATTTCAGACCTTGCACAATGCTTCCCTTTGTCCCTTGTAAGTCTCTCAAATGTCTTATTTTAAAGGAATATATAGTACTCCCGGAAGACATTTTCCCATTTCTATTCTCTTCAACTCCTGTGAGCCCTTGTTCTGTGTGATAAGGCAATCTCCTTCGGGATCTGAGCTGTGTAGTTTCGCACCACGAGTGACAAGGACTCGACTTGAATAACTGCTGTGCGCAGGTTGTAATTATGTCAGCTGGAGTGTTGAACAAGGGGACTGATTAATGTGAGCCCCAGCCCAGGCACAGTCCCTATCAAAACCTTCGTGCAGGCCAGCAGTGGGGATGGGTTAAAGCAGAAAGACAAAACATGCTGTATCGTCCATGATAGATGAATTGCTCCAACAGTCTTAAGGCAGATGTTCCAGGACAGTATAATATACAATTACTCTGCCTTATCACCTTCCCAGGGACAATAAAGCTTCCTCCTTCTATAGCTCATGTGAGTGAAGGCAAAATTAGTTTTACTTTTACAACACTGACTCACTTATCATGTTGCCTTGATTGTGCTTTTACAGCTAAAGAAAACATATATTCCACTCTTAAACAAAACAAAACAAAACAAAAAAGGAAAAGAATCCCACAGTCCTCACCTTTCATATAAAACCAAAATATTCCTTTGAATCCGTTTTGACCACAGTCACAACAACTAACTTTAGAACAACTAGACCTATTCATAGGCACATAGTACAGAAGAACATTACAAAATCAAGTTAGAATGCAGAAACTGTAAAAAAAAAAAAACCAACATAAAAACAGAACACCCATAGGTTCTGTCCAAAAGATGCTGCCCATGTGAATAACATCCCTTTAGTGACTGTTTTAACTAAGCACACATTCTAAAAATACCACAGTACTCTTGTAAAGCAATTCTTTGAGACGTCATTAATCCACATACCTCTTCAGAGGCCACAGAAGTTTACTGTGTAACTATTATAAATAATCTAAGTATTTTCCAAAAAGTAAGCACAAATTAAGTAAATAGTAGAAATGTATGAAGAAAACTGTATGTATAATTATTTCTTTTTTGTTACTAAATGAATGCATACAGGTTTGGCTGTGGTTTTTTTTTAATTCTTGAGGGGATGGAAACAGACTGTATATATCAGGGCTACTTCCACTGGCTTGCGGAACAGCAGCTTAATATCATGAAGTGAATAGTAAGAGAAGAAGAGAGCTCATAATATCCTGGTATCATTTCTTTCTAAATACTTCATGGTTATAGATCAGAAAGCTATGCTTTAAAGAAAAAAGTCTAAATATTTTAGCTTGCATTCTAAGATCCATTGCTTTCAGTGCTACCCTTTCTTCAGCTGTATAATAATGACATGATAACAAACAAAACAAAACAAAAGAAAAACAACAACAAAAAAATGCAGTCAGAAATGCAGTCAGAGAGACACATATTTTAAGGTCAGGTTTAATAACAACTCAAGACTAAAACAGCCAAGGCTGATCCTGACAGTGCTTAAGGCTGCATATGCTGAAGTATTTGAAAAATCTATTTATATACATTTAGTTCTCATGAAAGGTATTTGGTTACTAGTCCTAGCAATGAGAGATTAGATTTTCTAAGGAGACTATGGGAATTAGGCACTGAAATTGCACTTCAACTGAATGCAGGCCTCCAGCTGTTCAAGCTTCTTTGAGGCTTTAGCCATTAAAGACTATCACAGTCTTGACAACAGTAGGGTTTCATCACAAGGGTACAGGCTTTCTTATACTCCTGTGGTGAAATGCTATCCTATATTTATGATGTAAAGATTGGCTCCAAGAAAGCTGGTATGTTCCCACCGCACAGCACATTGACTTGAGAGGATACCATTACAGAATGATGTTATGCCACTCATTGTATGGAAGAACAACAGAAAAATCAGAAACATTACAGTCTAAATACTGAAAAGAATAAGACAATTCAGAAATTTCAGAAAATTTTGCAAAAGGAAAGACACAGCATCTGTAATATAGGTTAGAAATAAGCTTTTGGTGCCCCATCCCTGGAGGCATTCAAGGCCAGACTGGATGTGGCTCTGGGCAGCCTGGTCTGGTGGTTGGCAACTCTGCCCAAGACAGCGGGGTTGAAAGTAGGTGATCATTGAGGTCCTTTTCAACCCAGGCCAGTCTATGATTCTACGATTTTGTTTGATTCAGGTACGCTGCTGGGCTTGGCAGTACTAGAAGACAACCAAGCCTGTTTACCAAATACAGTTAGTGGAAATAGGAAAGACCTAATGCAGGTCTCAAGATTTGCTTAAATTAGGGACCTACTTTTTCTAAAAGAAAAAAAAAAAAGTGTAGGTAGCCTATATGAAGCATCAGGGCTCCTATCTGCTCAGGAAAAGGAAGCACTGTTGTACCTCCTTAGCTTTCTAGAAGTCAAGGCACTAATATTGGAAATAGAAATCCTGAGTTTTGGGCTGCCCTTATCTTCATGAGGGCTGAATCCAATTTTCCTGAGTCCCTGAAAAGCGTATTAGCTGGCATGAAATATCCTGCACATACTTTTTCTTCCTGAAACTCTGCCAATGAACAGCAAGGAACAGCTAGAAGCCTAAAGAACTTCTAATTTCTCTTTTCACCATTACTCTTCTGTTTTCATTTATGATGCCCATATAAATTTCCTACAAAATCCAAACAGCTGGCTCCCAAGCCCTTCTTCTGTGTCCTCTTATCTTGAAATCCTAAGTAGTAGTTAGAATCAAGCTTTGGATGGCACTGTTGCTATTAATTAAATGAATCTTGGCTTGTCTGATTTTCAGGCCTTTAAGAATAGGCCTGCTTCCCTAAAGGGTGTAATAAAAACCTTGAGGCAGAGATACCACCTCCCCAGGGCTATGCATGCTCCGTGCATGTCTCAAGTCATTTCACTTAGCTGTGCAAGAACTTGCAATCTCAGTAGACAGGGAACACAGAAACAGAAATTCTGAAAGGGGCAGCTGCTCTGGAGTTTAGATTTTTATATGTTATGATTCAGGGGATCAGGATCCCACCTGTGAAGTAGAAACTAGGAGTATTTGAGTTCTTGATACCACAGTGTACTTGCTTAGCTTAACATTTATATCTTTCAAGTTACAAAGTCTTGCAAAAAGTGTTAGCAACTCCCTGGCTATCCATTTCTCTCTTAAGAAGCGTGTACTTCATGACAGGTGGAGAATCATGGCTTCACAGAGGTGATGTGATTAATATCAGTGGGGCCAGGACTTCAATCTGCCTTCACTTTTGTTTTACAGCATCAGCCCCATAACAGCAGACACTGTCCAGCCCTTCTTTCAGGGAGAGCTGACTCCTACATGAGCAATTGAACAGAGATGTTTAGATGGAGAGAAGCTGAGCCATCATCCTTCCTGTTACAGTACCCCTGCCATACTACTGGTGAACTGATGCTAAAAATGAGCACTTGAGAGCAGAAAAAGAACATGAAGATTCTTCTGTAGAATGCTGTAACATGGTCTGAGGAAAAAAAAAGAGATTCAAATATAAAAAAGCAAGCCAAGAACGGGTGAGGCTGGACAAGAACTCAGCTCGAATAAACAAATACTATATTTACCTTTCAAAATATACCCAGAGTGTTAATAGAGCTATCATCACCCAATGCTGTAAACATGCCTTATCCCTTGCACCACCACAGGCAACACATGGCTGTTCCCTGCTGCACTCGTTGGCTGCACATAAGGGATGACTGCCTGATTTGATGTTGCTGTGTTTTTTTTCAAACAGAATGGATAGCAGCCACCTGCTTTGCTGTAGCAAGGGCTTGGATTTAGGGCTTCTCTCTCCAGTATGACACAGATTTGAACAAATCTAGTACAGAATCCTTTATCTTCAAAACCTTTCTTCTACTTGAAAGCATTTTTACTGCTTCTCAAAATGACTAGATTTTAGCATACAAAAATCAATCAACTAAATACTGTATATGACTGTGCTATAATATATTAGTGCTGATCAAAATCTTAAAGGCTGAGTAATTAAAATTCAAATTAAAATGTGATGAAAGTCACATTTAGTCACCTAAAGGGAAAGGCTGCATTCCAAATAGGTACAGAACCTCTGGACCCTGAGAATTTGTGGATGCTCATTATCACTAAAAACATGTAAAAACTCTTGGTATTTGGTCAAACTTTTCTTCTTTAGACTTATGTGTTACATCACAGTTCATCAGCATGTGACCTGAAAAGAAGTATGGGAAATGTCTGTAATGAGAAGATTTTTCCAAATCACCAACTGAAAAAAAAAAAAAAAAAAAAAAAAAAAAAAGTCAATGCTCTCCATCTCATGGCTATAAATCCCTTCCAAATAATCTCTTTTATAAGGAAAAATACAGATAGCTGTGTGCTTTCTCTTTATTCTTAAACATGCCCATTAAGTTTCAACATTCTTATAAAATGACTTGTCCTGACAGTTTAAGCAGTTAATTTTGAGCTCAAACTCATTGATGAATGAGTGCTGCAACAACTGATGCATGGTTTCCTATGTATTCTTGCTCTGTTAACTAAATGTCCCAATGCAGCAACAGCAGCTCCCCAACACATCCTTCAAGAAACTCCCACTAGGCCAACAAAACAGCTGTGCTAGGTGGCGAGGCTAAAAGACACTGTCTGATTGTAAGAAAGGAGAAGGCATGAATGCTGAATTTTGCCCGCCTGCTCCTCAGTGGATTTTTTCTTTTCTTTCCTTATCCACATCTTTCAAGAAACGTGGAAGAATTTAGATTATCTCAGCAACTACTATGGTGTGTTAATTTCAACTGAAACTGGCCAACAGCTTTAGAAGTTATTAAAGAATATGACAGAAGATGGATGGATGGTTTGGTGCAAGGCTCAGAATAAGTTAGGGAAACCAAGCTAAAAATCAATCCTCTTCAACTGATTTATAAAAATTGCCTTTTTGACCTAAAGACACACCTTCTTCCTGAAAAGAAAACAAATCACTAATGGCTTGTTTATATTTTAAAATACCTATAGCAGATATTTCCAACATTTACTAATGGAAATGACTCAGTATCTTACCAAGGGCTTGTAACAAAAAGATTTAAGAAATAATGTATTTTCATAATGAAAAAAATCATTAGAACTGAAGAATTCATTATGATGCTCTCTCAGTAACTTGTAGAATTTCAAAATGATTTGAATGTGTTGTTTGTCCTGTAGATGACACATGCAAAATTTCTAACTGAAATATCTTGAGGAAGCTCAGGGTGAGAAGATCTTCCACACCTCATTTCTAACAGAATAAACGATGCTCCTTGTGGAGCTGTTAGGGAGAACCCACAATTAGCTTGAACAGGGATTGAAGGAGTGTGCACCTACATGATAAGTATGAAAGTATAAATAGGATATTTTAATTGTACTTGTAGCATCTCAATAAATTAGGAGGATGAAGCTTAGGTGGTTTATGATATCAGTTGAACCACTTGATCTATTTCTGAGATTATAACACAAAGAGATTTACAGTATTATGAACCACAGAATTTCTAGTTCTGTATGTGTGTTTGTAATGATATCAACACTAGAAATATAAATAGATAGCAATGCTGAAGATCATCAGAAGAAGTACCACTTTCAAGTGCTATTTAAAAGCACACAGCTATGTGTACAGAGCTGTATTAAGGCATCATGGTGAACTGGGCAGTTTGCCTAAGTAGAAAGAAAAGCAAACCAGAACAAGACTGTAAGTCAGCCGGCCTGTGGCATGAAGCAACCTACCAGTGTACTGCTGAGAGCAATGGGGAGATCCTGCCAGTTTGTGAGAGTCAAAAGTCATTTTCCAATCTCCTCTCTACTTCAGGAAGAGGAAGCAATTTGTGCTTAGGCTTTGAACAGCAGAACCTATTTCCCATTCCGTTCAGTTCCCACTCCCGTCCTATTTCAGATGATTTGCAGAAGGAGGTGGGGAAATACACAGGAATGCCTGTGTGAGTGGGAGAAGGGAGAGCAGTGCTGCACAAGTTTGTTTCTCTATGCACACTGGGCCTTGCTGTACATAATCCACATAGAAACCTCACCTTTCCTTCGAGGATGCAAAATGAAAAGCAATAGCTTTAGCATCTAAGAATACAGGACAATCATTTTCATATATTTTGGATTCTAGCTTTTGTTTTCCCTTGATTGTTTTTCCTTATTAAAACAGCTCATTCTAAAAGAAACTAAAGAATTAAAATTCAGATACAGATAGTATGTGAGAGATTGAAAACAAACAAACAAATGGAGTAAACCTAAATAACCCAATCAACCCAAGTAACCTAAATAACCAGGCACATGCTCTGTGCGAGCATGCTCCCCTGGAAAGCACCTGTTATTTGTCCTTCCTTCATCTTCTGTGCAACAATTCTTACCTTAGCATTTGTATCAGTATTTAAAGTGCAAATACCTAATATATTTCCCTCACCCTTGCACTAAGCTACACCCTTTTTAGAACTGCTTCTGAACAGAATTTGTTTTCTACTACTTCCTAACATTTTAGCTTGCTTTGTATGTGACATATGATGGGATGGAGGAGACAGTGGGGATGTCGCTACAAAGACAGAGTTACTGTATAGACTTTTTTACATAGTAAAAGCCATATTGCCTTGAAAATAAACAATACATAACACAACAGACTTCTGTATGAGTTTCAGCTCTGATGCTTCCAAAGCTACCAAAGCATTTTTCAAAGATTGATAACTACCACTGAGGTAGTGAGCAATAACAGTAATTCCTTGACCCGAAGATAGCTGTTGCCTCTTTATAATGACTGAAACGGGGATTAAGGAATGGAAAAAGGAAAAATTTTTTAAGGTTTGCTAAAATTCTACCTTTACAGGCATGAGTGAAGAAAACATGTATAGTCACTTCCATTTTTTTAAACTACTTAAAAGAGTCATATTAATTAACCTATGATTCCCATGATTAGTTTTAGATCAAATTATTCCAACAAGTGAAAGTCTATTTGTAGACATGAAAGAAGAACTGTACATTTTTATCAGGACCACTGCAAGAATAGGAAATTACAAGTCTTTCTTGCTGAAAGCTATAGTAAGACCATAGCCTTCCCATTCATCTCAAGTTTAACATCTAAAATTGATTTAATATCAAGCTACAACCTATTGAACATTATTTTACTTTGAAATACATGCAGGTTTTCCAGATTTATAAACATTAACTATTTATTAAATATAAATATGGGTATATTTATTTTAACATGTTTATGTTCCTTAAGAAGAAAGAGAGAAGACAGTGATGATTACATGGAATAGAGAAAAAGATGTGTGAGGACAGAGAGAAGATAAAATGCAGCGGCAGAAGATATTAGATTAACCTGTCCACTGCATGAAGTGCTTTTATTCATACTTTCAAGACACCAAATACTTCAGGCTTTGGGTTAAGGTTGTTGGGCTTCAATCCAAAAACCGATGCATCAGTTCAGCAGGGGAGAGGCCGCATGAGAAAAGTTTAGAGCCAAAGACCAAAGTGAACAGCAAGGGGAGACAGTAACTACTAAAAGAAATCCTGAAAATGTTTCTGTAGAGCTTAAGTCTTTATCCACAATAGCTAAGGTGAATAAGAAAAGTTTTCTTAAGTAACAGAAACATCATAAAAGGAATAATGATAGCCTTTGTATCTCTAGGATTTTTTTTCAAACCTTTTCTTTTACAGCCTTCAATTCTACAGTATATTTTATTCCAGATTAATAGAAATACTATCAAATATTTTATCTGAATGTTTACTAAAAAGTAAGTGCTGAACAATACTCGTAGGAGTTTGCATCTGGGCACTATGCCCATGCACTGACAGAAGTTCTCTCTAAACTTTCATCTTCATTTGTTTATAAGGCTGCTAGCACAGTGCACTGGATAGCCTCAACTCCTGCTCTGGATCACAAAGGAAGCTTTAATGCTTCCTGAAAGCCCAGTATGCTCTGTTACATGCATGCATTATTGTCCTAGCAGATTCTTTTTAGTATGAAGTATAAGCACATTTTTGTCCAATTCTGCCTTTGTGAAATACAAAGAAGTGTTCTTTCGTAGTGAAGTGGTGGCTGCCTCTCAGCATCCTCATCAACCTAACACTCCAAACAGCCGCATAACCTCCTTATTTCCTGCGCACGCATATGAAATTTCACTGGAAAACAGTGCATATTAATGTTAACATCTGAATGATAAATACACTGTTTCATCATTTTATGCAGAAGCTTTGCTGTGAATAAGTGCATACCGTTACCTCAGCATTTAAAGTGGTCCCTCGTTATCCTTGATATAACCAGGGAATAGCGTGCAGCTGATGCAGTGATATCAAGACAACTAAAGGTTATTAAATTCACCAAAATAAACGGTGAAAAAACACTTACTTTGCACATTCTTGTGACTTAGGTACAAATCCTGGTGAGTATTATAAACTGGTCTTTACATCTTATGAACATATACTGTAAGTCAGAGGGAAATAGGAACTCCCAGGGGATGCTGTCCAAAGAAAGAAAAGTGGCCCCTGTGGAGCCGCTCCCCTAAGTCATGCTGCCGCCGCCGCTCAGAGTGCGCAATGAATCCTTCTGCACTTGGAATTTCAGATGCCATAATCCCTTGCAGAACGTTGTCTAATTATTTTATTATGCATAATAAATGTAAAATATTTATTTTAGTTTACATAATTATATTAAAAATGTATGCTATTTATTCTCAGTCTTGTAAGGCATCCTTCACAAGTCATATACTTTACAGAATGCTGCATTTATGGAATTCATGCTGTTTTGCTGGCCTGGCGGTTTGATTTATAAAGATTCTAAACCCTCTTATCTCTGACTGCGGAACACCACCATTCCCCTGGATGCTGTCCTCCATTCCTTTCTTCCTCTCACCACTGCATTTTGCACTCCATGCAAAATTAAACCATGCAGCGAAGTCTCAGAGAAACAAGAGACGTTGACTTTAATTACAGCACAGGATTGCGTACAGTATGTTAACATCATACCTGTCCCACAGCCTCATGGTTGAAAGTAGCAGTACTGTTCCTGTAACACGAAACTAAGCTGGTGATTGTCCTGAATGCTGAACAAATCTCAATTAAAGGTTGAGGCTGAACCCCACAACAAAGTAATCCAAACCCATTTTGTACTTAAACACTTCCCTCACTCACACTTGAACGTCAGCTATTATTTGTCTAAGAAGCTCTGATACTTACATGGAAAATTAGTATATACTCAGACAGACTTATATTTCAAGCCTAACATATAACTAAAATGAACTCTTCAGTCCTGATAAATTCTTTGCTGTAGGCAAACAACTTGTTTAATTTTTGAAAATGCTGTATATTGGCATCTTTCATTGACATCACTGGATGTAGAGGAGAGGAGTTTAGCACTTCTGAAATCAGGTTAAAGTCAGGTCCCTGAATGTATCGCAGGTTTTTAAATTAAAAGTCGGGACATATAATATACAACCAACAGCTTCAGAAATTAGTTGAAGTCCACCGGCATTATTCAGTTTCATGAGGCCGCATGACTTCACTTCTTATTCTTCCCATCATAAAATGCAAACAGCATTTTTGACAGTATTACTCTTGGACCATGCAATCTAAAAAGTTTAGTCACACAAAACATCTTTTGTAAACGACTCAGAAATATAAAATATGCATTGCATATATAATGGTAGTGTAGGGCCCTATGAGACCAATTCCATATTATAAAATTGCAGAGAACTTTAATTAGGAGTGAATGAATATTTTTGCGTGATGAAGCACACTGCCAGAGAATGTAGAAACACACTGATTTGTAAAAGTAAATGCAAGGTACAAATGTGCTTCTTTTTATTTTTTTAAGTCTAAGTAGGATGAAGCTGATTTTAAATTATAAATGTTAAAAATACAGAAGTTAAAAGTTTTAACAACATTTTATGATATACGCTTTTCTCCCTTTAAAAGAAACTGTATTTTAAAAACTAGCCTGAAAATATAACTTCTAATAGTAACCATTAGTAGAAGTGGCATACTGCTATAGAGAGAAGTAAAAGTTTTTGTGTTAGCAGTATACTAAAGATTTAGGTAAAAATAAATACTAAACACTTTGAGTACAAAAATAGAGGTGAAAGAAATCAGTTGTGCAGGAACATTTACTTACACTCATAAACAGAGGTTATAAAAGCAACTCAATGAAATAAACTGACCAAAATTTCCCGTTTCCTTTTTGGGAATATGCATGTCACTGAGAGTATGAAATCTGTGCGATAGAAACCTTGGATTAATTTGTTATTCACTTGGGAAAACCACATCCATTCATGTCTTTTCCTGGTTAAGAAAAGACTTTCCCATGCTGCAGTTTATATAGGGAGCAAATTCCCTTTTCTGTTCCATGCAGCCAGAATCTTTTTCCCCAAAGTCTACCTCACTTTAGTTTTTATAGCTAAGAAAGAAGTTATAGGAGCCTGTATAGTCACAAATGACTGATTTTCATAACAGTTCCTAAGTTTTTCCTTTTCCTAGTTTGTCTTTCTGTACTTCAAGCTAAGGTAAGCTAGATTTTCACTCACCTAACTCACACTGGTTCACAACTTCTACCTGAAGAATGAAAAAGCTTGAAATCAGCAACCTGTATAAACCCTCTGAACACTGATGAGCTGGACAAGAGTAATTACGGTATCTTGTATACAGAGACTGTCTAATCAAGAGTACCAAACTACTTCATGGCATACAGACCTCACTCTACTTCCCAGTGAAAGGAGACTCCGTGATAGTGCCAACAAGACTCTGCCCCAGATGCACACACAAAGCAGGGAATATTCCTCTCACTGAAACTACAAAGCTCATTAAGGAGCCTGCAGTTGCCAAGCAGCACTAAACAGCAACATCTGAAATAGCCTGGATGAACTCTCCTCACACGGGCTGAGCTGAAGTCACCAAAGTGAGAGCTCAGTCTCTAGACACAGGGGTGAATTTTATCACTAGGTCAGCAGAATTTAAAATCTTGATTTCATGTTTCTGTAGGTGACATTCACAAGAGTAAGTACAATCTGCTGAACTGGTGTGAAGGACACTATTTACAGAGCTGCTAATACCTCTTCGGGAAAATAGATAGTACTGTCTGAGTTGACAAGGAGGCAAATTGACAAGGAGGCAACATGTAAGCCCCTTAAAAATACAATAAAACAAAAACAAGAGAGAAAAAATGAAAGAGGTGGATAGAGCACATAAAACATGCTTGCCAACAAGGCTGGATAATATCCCAGGACTGTAGAAACTGGCAGGCAAAAGCAGGACTGCTGGGCTAATAAATACAGCAGCCCCTCACTGGCTCCTCACAGCTACACAGTGCCTCATCACCTCTGTGAGTATGCAGCAGCAGCAGAACAGCTCTCACTGCTTCATCCCTGCCAGATGTTTTTCAGCTGAGCTCAGAACGAATTTCCTGCAGAATCAAAACTGCATCAGCTGGTATCTGTAGAGACCTGCCCCCAAAGAGTCAGAATTGGCCTGTGAGGAATGGAAACTAGCATCCTATTATCATGAAACATTTATTTTTCAATAATAGAGAGGTAGGGGGTCTTACAGATTTCTTCTTAACACTAATAAAATGGGTGAGTTATTTTTGCTTCTTCTCTAATAACATCCAATATAACAAAACACAAAATCCTGTCATTTCTTGAAATTCTATCCCGTGCAGAAAAGTGTACACCTGAAGAAAAAAATTTTCTAGTCTTTCACTAAATAGAGCATTACAGTTATTTTGCCATAGCAAGGGAACTGCATCCACTCAGTACAGGAGCGTAAGAAACTTCAAACAGCAAGCTTCGATTCATGCCCATGATGCCCCCATACTGCAGCGTCCCCAAATCAGAAGCTCACAGAAGCATAACCCATCTCAACCTCATTCTGTAATAAAGGTATTGTTCCCAACCAAGGTGGCTCATAAAAGTAGATGACTACAAGATTAGGCCTTCTCAAACATGCAGCCTAAAAGAGACAGCACTCTTTTTACCTTCATTACTGCAGATCATGCCATGCTGTTACTTTACAAGCTCTTGCTTCCTTCAACACAGGTCTTTTAACATAACCACTCTGACAAATACAAAAACACCTAAAAAAAATACTAAAACACCTATCCTCCTTAAACGACTTACTGAAGCCAAGAGAATAACTATTTTTGGAAGAAATGAAAAAGGGTGTGGGGTGATAGCTTAAGGAAGAAGCACATAAATGGAAGTCAACCTCCAGGTAATCAAACACAGTTCTTTACAGTTCTAGGCAGTAACTTAATGGGAGATCAACAGGAAGAGTTTGTAATACATTCATATAATATGCATAAAAAATTTTTTGTAGAGAAACAATATGATTGCTGCAGAAGCTTTCTGTACAGAAGCTTTCTATAAAGTGACTCATAAATACTCTGAAACCATGTATTACAAGAGTGGCTAGCCTTTGTTAAATAATCTTGTTTTAGGAAAGTACATTAAAACTTACACTAAAAGGACATTACAGTTGTATGCTCAGCATTAAAAGAAAATAAAAAATACTCTGTAGTATAATAAGATATTTAACTTTCTTCTCTGGTGTGTATGCATCACAGCACATGCATCTAATTACACAGTCACATGCCACTTATCAAATAAGATACCAATTTTTTTAAGAAGTATTTGAACATCAATTCTCGTAACTGCTTATGAATGGCTTCTATGTATTATAATACACATACACCACCCACCTCACTGCAAGGTATTAAAGACTGTAGGAGAAGTACGTTCAAGAAAACTAAATAATTACTTATGAAACAAGGTGAGACCATTATAAACTAGTCTATCATGAACAAAAGACAAAAGACACACGGAATGAGCATAGCAAGTATTCTTAACGGTTCATTCATGTGATTTTTGATAACCAAATCTACTGTCCTAATAGAGTGGGGTTTTGTGGTGTAACAAAGGAGACTTTGCCATGCTACAGCCACTCTCATCCAATCAGCTTGGCTGGCAAAGAGAAGGAAAACTGAATCAGAAGAAGTACTGTAGTACTTCTACTAGCTCCAGTTACTTCTAACTGTAGTAAAAGTCTGATGAGTATTGAGGTTGCTAAGCTTTTTAGGGGACTTTTCCTGATTTGGTGAAATGGTTGCAACTCAACCGAAAAAATTTCAAAACTGCAACTGATTTGAAAAGGCAGTGCAGATAAGTGGTCTCACCGTGGAGAATTCTAACAGGCACTAGAGCAGCTGTGAAACAAACAGTCAACACTGCAGTGTTACCACTAAAAGGTTTCCCATCATTTGTTTTTCTTTATAAAGTAATACTTAAATACTGAAGACTAAGTTTTTAAATTTAGCTCCTAATTTAATATGCAATTACCGTCGCCCTGATGGTGTTTTAATGGCAATATATTTTTATTGGTGACTTCAAATGAACCTCGCCTGATCACCTTAACCCTTCTCTCATCATGCTTTAGTTAATGACTCATTACCTGTAGTCACACCAGGGACATCTGTAAGGCTTTTCTCCAGTATGGACACGCTTATGCCGTGTCAGATGTGATTGTGTTGTAGAAGCAAAGTTGCACTCATCACATTTGAATGGTTTCTCTCCTAGAAAGTGACAAAAGAAGATTTGTATTATCAGCTTTTATCACCAAAAAAGGCAAACAAATCTAATTTTTTGACAAACCCCTTGGGACAGATTTTAGTTCACATCACAACAGCAAATACAAAATACATTTCCAAATTGAATGCATTAACGACAAAATCCTGCTTTTGCTATATCATATACATCAGTAACTGGCTAAATTCCCATGTGGTGTGACAACAGCAAAAAGATGAGAAAGATCTGCACTGAAACAGGGTAAACGTGTTACACAGGCCATGTGCCATAAAAGCATCTTCACCTAGAGGCAGGCCTTTCTCTCATCCTGCATCTTCTGTTGAAGACGGGTCACTCAGCCTAGAAAGCAATGCTTTTGGAGACAGGTGAGAAATCAGTCCAGAGCACACATTCAGTCCTCAGAAATGAACATGTCTTAGAAGAAACATCTGTGGATGTTTTTAATCTCTTCTGCATTTTTTCATGCATAAACAGAACTGAAAACATGAACCAGAACTCAGTGCTTCATCCTTCTCTTGCCTCTATTCCTCTACCCTTCCTGCTTTTCTGAACAGTGGGCCAATTTCAGAAGGATCTGAAATGTTAATGAAAAAAAACCCCACAAAACCAAACAAAACCTAGACTAAAATTTCAGAAGACTAAAATTCAACCTCTGCTGAATGTGCAGCAGTGCTGGAAATTTCTAGAGAACTACTAATTAAAGGAAGATAAAAATCTGTGTTCTAGCTTACAAGTTATTTTAAGAGCATTTTTCCATTCCAGTTAAGGGGTGGAGCACTCTGAGTAAGATAAAATCTCAATGACAGATATGCATACTGTGAAGCCCAGCTCAGACACCTGCATCACATTTTTCCAACTAGTTGCTCCAGAAATGTTCTGTGTGGCTTACAGGCACATATAATTACCACTTCGAGAGAAGGTTTCTTTTTGTGTGCAGAAGACAGAAGGCAGCTCCTAACACAAGCAATCCTGATCTTATTGCGGAAGCCTTCTGAAGTATTTATATCTTAAAGGTTACATAAGGAATCAACATCCCCAATTAAGAAGTCTAATTAGAACAGGTAGGGATAGACATCTACCTTGCAGGCTGTTCAGTGGTTTAGAATAGGTAGTTTCAAAGCTGAACCTCCCATCTCAAAGCAGGTACAGTTTGGAGTTTTCAGAGTGACAGCAGAAACCCACCACCAGCAGTCCCATCACAAACAAAAGGCTACTCCTAAATGGCCATGCCTCCAAGCTAGACTTTTCAATTGTGGTTAAAGCATGAAACAATCAAGACTTCCAAGGAAACTTTGCCAGAATTCTGAGAAGACATAGAAATCTGTATTTCTCATTCTTGTAAAGCGCTTTTTTTCCCCCTTCCCCTCCAAAGGGAAAAGGAAATTCAAGGCCTGGAAAGCCTGTAAGGACAGACAATGGAGCAGCTTCTGAAAGCTCCATAAAGAGTTGGAATAATTGCTTCTAACAGATGCAGCAGAGAATTTCAACTACTGTTTTTCACTTACTGTTCCATGACACAAGGAAAGGTGAAGGGGCAGGACACAATGCAGAAGTCTCTACACTGGACGAATTGAGACTGCCATAAAGCGTCTTCTTCTGCCCTAAATGTTTTCTTTTCAGACACAGACCCTCAGCTCTGCAGAAACTGATTCTTTCAGCAGCTTGCATGGTGTTGGCTTCATCTTCAATGGAACTCTCTAGGAGGCTGCAGACTCCCTAGCAACATAACCTGTTCTTGAACTTACAATTTTGTGTGTATGATTTATGCTACTTTATAGTATTGAAGATAGTAACATTTTGAAGTCCAAGTAGTAAAGCTACAAGTTTTTTAGGTAGCACTGGTGCTTATTTAAAATTACTTACTTTAAAATGCATTTGTACTTTGTGACCTCGCACCCCTGGTAAAATCCAGGTCTGAACTAAGAGGGGAGTTTTAGTTTGCCATTTGGTGGGAGATGTGCTGGGGAAGGCCTGCCGCTGTGCTGAGCTGCACCAGTTGAGCTGACAGATGAGTGAGAACCCATGAAGCTAGGAGGGCCTAGAAAGTCCACAGTGTCCAGAAGAAAAATGATAATCCTTCTCTCGCGCTCCAGGAAGCTTCTCCTTAGGAAATCCTTGTGGCTAACTGCTCCTGTCAAGTGGACGATGTATAAATTTAACCTGACAGAAAATACATCACAGCAGCACCACATAACAGAAGCTGACCAAACTGGGGAAAAAAAATGACTGCCTAGCATGGCTGATAATTCTTAGCAGCTGCACAAGGGGAAAGGTATTTATTATACAAAAAAAAAAAAATAAAAATTAACCAGGTTGTTATGTACACTAGAAAAAGTCTAAAAGAAGATTATGGGTATTTCTTTGATTTGGGGATGAGGAGTGTTCTGAAGAGCTGCAGCAGCAGTACTTTCTGCTACTTATTTTCTTTTTCTCTGCTATCTTTAGGAGAGAATGTTCTCTATCAGTCTGTGTCCTGATTTTCCTTCTCCAATTCCCACCTTCAGACAATTCAGGCAAAAAACCTAATTTGATTTTTTATAGTGGCTGCCATGAAACATTCCAGAAGGATTCTCAATCACCCCCAGGAAAGGATATAATTAATATAAAATTAAAATAACAGAAATCCTAAAATGACTAGAAGAAGAGAAGGCTCTGGGGGCCATTAGAGCAGCCTTCCAGTACCTGAAGAGGCCTCCAGGAAAGCTGGGGAGGGACATTTTACAAGAGCAGGTAGTGACAGGATGAGGGGAAATGGCTTTAAACTGGAAGAGGGTAGATTTGGACTAGATATCAGGAAGAAATTCTTCACTCTGAGGATGGTGAGACACTGGAACAGGTTGCCCAGTGCGGTTGGGAAGCCCCCTCCTTGGAAGCACTAAAGGCAGGGCTGGATGGGGCTTTGAACAACCTGGTCCCTGCATACAGCAGGGGGATGGAACTTAAAGGTCCTTTCCAACCCAAACCATTCTACGATTCTATGAAAAACAATATAAAATATACATAAGTATAATAATTATAAAATATTGTATCTAAAATGTGACAATAAGGTCAAACTGGACACCATCCTGTACCAGTACAGAAAACTTCTTCATGCCTCATCACCTCTAATTTATCAATATTAAACACATGAAAGAGAAAGACAGGTGCCCCAGACTGTCCCAGTAGTAAAGAAGCTCTATGGGAAAAGAATGAAGGGTGTAGATACCAAAATTAAAGACCTATATCGTTTCTTTGTCATTATTTAGGTTTTAACATAAGCACTTAAAGAAAACATGACTCCTAACCATATTGTCATGAAACAGGAAATGGTTTTGCTTTTTCAACAGTACTGTGAGCACTTCTGAAAAATATCAGTTGTCTAAGTCAACAGTCATACAAAATTTCATCTCCAACAAAATATGGAAATAAACCAATAAAAGGGTGAAACGATGGGGAGCGTTGGTCTGTATTTAGCAGGCACTAATTAAGCCTGCTGCTAACCAGCTAGCCTTGTCAGCTCTGCACATTCTATTACTTTTAAAACATTGTCACTAAGTTGGTATTTCTTATCTCTCGCCTCTCTGAAAATGTATTGTTCAAATTCTGCACTGATTTCTTTAAGCATCTATCCTTCTTTTCATCCCAAATTACAGCTTCCTTTTTCTTTCCCTCTTCCTGTTTTCCCTAATATTACCTCTTGTTTCATGGGCTTTTTAGGACACAGAGCATAGCTTGATGTACTCTGCGTGCAGTTATGTTCTCAACGTGTAATTTTTAGAGGAAAAGTGAAATAACACAATAACAGAAATTATAAATCTTGGTGATAGATGTTAATTTGTGGATGGCAAAGTCAAGAGTTTATTTACTTTTACAGTCATGAGTGTCCACACAATTTCTACCTACAGATTACACAAAGCAGTTAAATGAACATCCTACTGAGGCTCCAACTTTCATAAAAATGAAGGGAAAAAAGCCCCACAACACTAATGATGCCATCAATTTGAAAGTCTTTAGTGATTAATCAGACTCTCAGTAACATGGAAGAAATTTTACTCCAGTTGTCTCAAAAGGAAACCATTGCTTTTAGTCCTACTTGTTGTTCATGTGATGTGTTAAGCTGGACAGTAAGAATCTAGAAGTATTATTTGACCTAAGGAACAAGTAGACCACGCTTATGGTTGCCTGCTTACTGGTTATAGGTGTTTTCTTTTCATTTCCAACTATTTCTAGTTTTGTTGAGGTTGTTCCCTGGAAGGGTGTTTACAGACTTGCTAATAGAGGCTGAAGTATATTGAAACAAATTATATTTGCTTTTATTCTGGTCATCATTTTTTTTCTAAAATAAGATACATAATAAGAAGTACATCCTTGATTTTTTTTTTTAATTTAATTTTTTAATGATAAATTATGATAGCTGATGAGGCTGTTATTCCATACTAAAAAATAATTGATGTCTGTATGCTGAGAAAGGGAAGGAAAAATGACCTACTAGACAATTCCACTTAAGCACAGAGAAAGTCTTAAGGTACCAAGTTTTGATGTCATTTACTGGTATTAGTTTGCTAGAATTAAATTCCACGCTGTGCTGAAAATGTTGGCGTAAATGGCAATGAAAAACAACACAGATCCTCTTCAAGTTTCACTTCACCTCTTGTTGAAAAGATCAGAAAGTCATCTTAACTGTGCTACATATTCCGTGGTATTCAGCATTATTTTTTTAAGCTGCAGTGGGGAAGCTGAAGGGAAGAGGCTATATTATATATTAAACTCAATGCTGAGTAATCTAGCTACACATTAAAGTCAAAAAGCAGATCACATGAGAGTTAGAAACCTAAACTGAGTCACTCATTGGGATAAAAATGCGTATATTATTACATTTACTTTCTTTATGGTATTGACTTATAAATGACTCAGCAGAATCGATCACACAGAGATCTGAGCAATATAAGCCACCACCTTCAGAAAGTTATGAAAATATCTGGACGAAGACACAATGTGTTTAAACATTTCTATAGGTTCAGAGTAGCTCTCACAGAGCTGCTGTGGACGGTGAGCATGCATAACCTCTAACACTGTGCCACTGTGGACTTGTACGATTCCCAGGAAGTTGCCACCATAAACAGCTGAGAAGCAAATGCAGTCTCTGCCATTGTGTAGAAAATGAATATGGGGTTTTTTTGGTTGTTTTTTTTTTTTTTTGCAATATGCAGGTGTGCTAGCTAACATAAAAAAGTAAGTTGCATGTAACAGAACACAGCTTATGACTGATCAGCACAGCTGGAGTAAGCCACATATTCCAGCAGAAAATCAAAGTTTATTAGGAAAAATATAGACAAAGAGAAAAGTACTGTGATGCTGGATGGAAGAGAAAGGAAGAGAGACAAACAGTAGCAACAACAAAAGAAACACACTTTAAAAATTAAGAGTTTTCTCATTTTCATTATGAGACAGAATTTTCTTTTTTTTTTCTTTTTCCTTTTTTTCTTTCATGTCATTTCTTATTATGGTGATTAAGGTGAAGTATCTATTCAAATTAGGTGATACAGTATGTTTGCTTCATGCATCTTTTTGGTAGAGAGTATATGTGCATTTTTATTACATAATTCTGACAATTGTTCAAATTCCTTGTAGAATTAAAACTTATTCCAAAGTCTGCCAACACTAAAATTTGCAAAATTATTTATCTTCCTATCTTTTTTGTGGGTGGGTTGTGATTTTCTTACTGGGACAAATATGAATTAAATAACCTTGTTAAAAAATAGTCTTGTCTAAAAAGAGAGAAAAATAGGGTAAGAAAAACCCTGATGCAAGAGCATCAGAAATCTAAGTGGCCAGTTCCACAGCTTCTTCTTGTGTCAAATATCTATCTGAGCAGCTGAACGTTTCTCTGGGGGTGTCAGGACACCACAGACCTTGAGGATGGGATGAGAGGAGGCTTGTTAAGCTGGTCAAGACTCCTCAGCTACCTCTGAGGATTTGCTCATTTGCCCTTGAATCAAGGGTCTCTGACAGGTGATAGAAGTAAATCTTGGATTGGAAGATATTCTCTGTCAGCCCCCTCGACAGTTTGTGTTACAGTAGGGAATTATTTAAGCCATTTAGACCATTTTTGATACCTATCCCTTTCAAAGCTGACTGTAATTTGCTTTGGCATTCTGCTCAGGGAAAATTGTGTCAAGTGGGGACACAGAAGAAAAAATACAGGTACAAAGAGCTAAGAACTGATATAAAGTTGTGCACTGGATGAAAATGCAAGGGAACCCATGCAAGTGCAACAGTGCAGGCAAAGGTGGATTGTGTCATTCTCCTTGAAACAAATAGAAGCTACAGATAATTTTTCTGCTAAAGAATCATCTATGATTGTTTGTGCCACAGAGGCAGATAAATGCCAAAAAGATAGATCCCTCTGCCACTGAGATACTGTCCTGTATAGTATAAAGTTAATAGCAAAGTAATAACGACTCTCCAGTCCTGACATAAAATATAAAGTTACGCCTGCTAGATGCAAGCTTTGTGATCTATAACCTGTGAATCCCTAAGATCACAGCATAAAAGGCCTTGCCATATTGGCAAAAGAAGGGCAAAATGCCATCCAGGATGCAGACAGGTTTTCATGAGGAGCATACTATTTTTGCAGCATTACTACAGACAACCAAGAAATACTTTTTTTTTTTTAATGGTTTGTGACCTATTGATACAAACCCATAAGTATATAACCTATGATAAAGACATTTCTAATAAACCACATCTGCACTTTCATAATGGGCAAACAGAAGAAGAGTAAGACAACAATATCCATTTCTTCCACTTTCCATGCTGAAATCTTTGTTTACCATCTGTGTGCCTGCACTGACGACAAGTCCTACACATGGACACAATTCCAGTGTATCACAGCAGGTCATGAAAAACCAAAGGATAGCTCCCATCCAATTGAAAACAATGATTTCTTTCTACTTACAAAAAAATAAAATAAAATAAAATAAAATAAAATAAAATAAAATAAAATAAAATAAAATTTAAAAATCACTTTCATTCCAAACCCAGACCTGCTAAACTTAGTCAATGTGAAAATTCTTCAAAGTTCCAGAAAAAACAGGAACCATTTTTTATAACTGAAGCATACAACTTTACTCCAGGGGTTGCAATTGCTCGTTGCCATTCATGGAATGTATTAACACAAAACCTATAAACATAACAGAACATTTTAATAACACAAACATGCCACAGTGAATGGGAACTGACTGTGGTAGTACTGTCAGTATTATACATTCTTTATTATCAGAAAAAAAAATTCTAAAGTATGATTCCTAGTTAGAATTACAGACAAAATTTGGCCTTCTATAGTTTTTATAGAGAGAGCAAATCCACTTAAAGGCATTTCCAGATTGCATGGCAAAACCCCACCTTTCTGTGAGCATCAGATTTCCCTCCAAATATGGTTGCCTTAATAAACTGAAAACAGGATAAAAAGAATGGCTTCAGGCTCTCAAGAAAGAGAGTAGCTGCTCTCCAGGAAATTATGCATTTTGATGGTATATGTCCTGAATCCAGATTAGTTTATTCAGGGACATAATAAAATCTCCCACAGAGATTCCTTTGCAAAACCCATGGAAAATTCATGATGTAACAACTACAGCTTCTCATTTGTTAGCCATTTCTTTCCGCTGTCCTTTAGACAATGGTCACTTAACTCACGCAGCAATTCATGATACTACATTATCCTCATGCTATTCAGTAAAACAAAAACTACAGTGGTTTAAGCAGTGATGTTCCTGTCTCTGTTTGAACAAAATACTCAAATAATCAAACATTTACTAGTAGCTGCTAAAAACCACAATTAAGGTAAAATGTATTAATAAATGTTTAATACTTGCGCTTTCTCTGGTCTTCTGAAGCTAAGATCCAATTTAATTTTATCATATATTAAATTTTTATAACCAGGTGATAGGAAAGCTTTACTCATTCTGGGGATAAATCCTGCTTTACATGCTAAGCATGTGATAACTTCTGAAGTTGCAGTTATTAATTACAAACTATCTTAAAATTACAAAAGGACAACTGAAACAACACTAGCTTTCGACTATGTCTCAGTCCAAAATAATGGATTAATCTATATGTAGTCTTAAATTTTCATTCAGGGGTGTTCTAGCAGACTCTTGCAAAATCTTCACAGTAGGGCCTTGAAAAAAAATATCAGGATACTTAGCATTCATTTAAAGAAAAAAGGCAGTCTTCACAATTTTACCTTTCTTAGGAAAAACAACAAAAAAACAACAAAAATACCCCCCCCCAAAAGCAGTTCCTCAGACTCACAGCGACGCAGATCTTCGACACACAGATTTTACAGAAACAACAACAAAAAAGTAAAGTAAACAATGAACCGCTGTATGATTTGTGCTGTAATGTGCCACTCCACTTGCTTTACTCCCCAGCGCAGAGAAAATATAGCAAGGAGTAAAGGCAGCCTTACTGACCTGTGTGTTGCCTCCGATGCTTGGTGAGGGCATGACGCGTCCCGCCGGCAAAGCCACAAAGGTCACAGAGGAATGACTTCTCGCCTGTTGCAACAATAAACAGATGAGGGACTGCGGAGGTCACAGATCATTAAAACATATCTATCAAGGCTTTCAGGGTTACTAATTCCTCCAATCAAATGTTTCCATGTAAATATGTCAAATGGGAATGAAATTACCACTGCGGTTTATTGACTGTGATAAAATCTGAAAAGCACCACTGAACATAATTACATACTTGTCAGACCCATAAAAATTAGCTTTATTATCAATGGAATGGTTTTGTACAACTTCATTTCTGTTAGATGTCTTCCAGATGGGGCTGCTTTATGCACTTGAACAGTTTTTATGCATATCCTGATTTTTTACAATTCCCATACATCTGGCCTTTCTGTGCTGAGTAAAGATTGCCTGGAAAAAAAAGTTAATATACTGTATATATGATTCTGCTTAAATAAAATATATTGAATTTACAAACAAATTAAGGATACTGAGAAATTTTAAGCAGAGTAGATCACAGTCATCTTTAGTTACCTTCTATTTATTAATAAGTATTAAATTATTTTCTTGGATATATTGAAAAGCCCAGGCAACAATAAAAGCCACATTATTCAGTACCAGTGGCAATTCAGTACCATTTCTGTTTCTAAAGTTTTCATGACATAAAGAAAACAGGTCTGGGGATTGCTGCTGAAATTGCAGCACAACTCATACTGTTCATCTTCAAATGATAATTCTTCATTCCAAACCTCTGCAACAATTTGAGAGATCTTGGCAAGCTCACTCCTCATTAAAAGTATGTAAATGCTCTGTTTTTAGTTTAGGGTTTTTTCCCTTTTCGTTTTTGTTTTTGTTTTTCTTTTACAGAGGATAAGATTTTTCCTTGTTGGCTATAAATTCAGCCTACCATTTCACAGGAATATTTTTATTCAGTATGTATTTACATGCAAGGCAATTTCATCCCATTAAGGCCACGTGGTGTATCACTGTGGGTTTACCTTGCTAGCCTCAGATGCGGACTCAGTAACCTCAGATAAGATTGAAATTTTAAAAATATTTTTCAGAAGACATTCACATTAGTCATTTGGAGCCAAATTGTCTCCTCTCACAGCAACACTTGAGAAGGGACTGATGGGGCAATGACGCTGAACTCATTCCTTCAAATTCTTCCCTGTGGGGAAGGAAATTCAGTTCAGTTCCTATAAAAGATGACTGGTTTAAAGGGCCAGGTGTCAAATTGCCAAGTCCTCCTCGTGTGTAGATAGAGGGGCTGGAAACCTCCACGTCATTTATTCCCAGTCATGCTAATACACAGACTTTCTGGAAAGCACCGTGTCCCAGTTAACTTCAGGTGGTATTAACGTAAGCAAGATTCCATCTCAGGAGTGAGTCAGCTCCCCGGGGACACAGCAGGGACCAACCTCTCTCCCCATCCCTGACCCTGGCTGGCCCTGAGAAACCAACTCCCCACCAGA